>NW_022145837.1:3268284-3425289 GCF_002938485.1 Sitophilus oryzae
GTATAATTTTGAAAACCCTGTATGATTTAAGATTGCGATATATTTATAGCAAAGTAAGTATAGAGCATCTACCTAATATAGTTTTGATTTCAGGATAGTTATTGTATTTTTAATTATTTTGTATTTTCTTTTTACTTTTTATTTTTTCTCTACTTTCGATTTTTCGAAATTAGAAAAAATACACAGCTAAAGGCAAGAAAATATTATATTTATTTATATTTTTATAGCTTAAAAAATATTCACGATTACCTGTTGTCTTGTTTATCATGTTTTCTTTAAATGTTCCTGACTTTAAGAAACAATGGCTGCATGATAAGTTTAAATGGTCCTAAAAAGTCATTCTATTTAGTTAATAAAATTTATTTATCTTTACTGCCTACCTCCATTGCTTTTGGATGTAAATACAAAATATTATTACAAATTTTAGAAATTAAATGAGAATTTTACTCGAACTTCCAATATTTGCTTGATTTTTCTCAAATAAATGACATTGATTGACAAACAAAACCAGAAAAACCAGCCTTCTCGCACTGGTTAGTTTGGTGACAGTTATAACAGAATTTTTCAGGAACCGTGTTCCGTAATAAGAAAACTTTCAGGAAACCGATAGAAACGGAACATAAAATCATAACCAAAGTAAGCAACGGAACACACCCTAGTTATTTCCAAACTTTTTTAGAAAAATAATTTTGTCTACGCATTTATATTTCCATAATTTTCTTGATTATGATACACGATTCTCTTTTTCTAAATATAATTTTGTAATTACTTTAATAATTATAATACATTACCAATTAACTCAAAACCCACAATTTTAGCTACTGCCTGTCAATTTACACGCACCGCACTCTTCTTAAAAACCCTCAAAATGGGGAGAGCGGTGCAAAAGGGCCCAGATGCCACGACGGCCGTTATTAATGAAATCGGTCGTGGAAGTGGGCAAAGCAGCGGAGCCCTGCTTCGATTTCCCGCAAAAAATTAGCTTTTTCCTGCTTACGTCACGCCGGGGGGAAATGGAAAAGACTTAAGAGCTGCGAAAAAACGGGCCCAAAGTGAGCCCGGAGCAAATCAACCGTTAAAATGTTATTTTATAGGTTATTTAACCGGAGTGGATTGAGAAACGTTTAAGGTTCGAGAGGGGTTTTGTTTAAGTTACTTGTTAAAGAAAACAAGGTGGATGATAATTATAGAAAACTAGCATGTACCCGCGACTTTGTTCGCGTCGAATTAATCATTTGTAATGGTGATGATAAAGCAAAGCAAGAATTTTTATTAACATACAAACTGGATAAAATTTTCTCGCATTTATGTCAGCATGAGAAAAAACAATATGGCGATATTATTATATAACTTGGTAATATTTGAGGGGTAGTTTCAACTCGTTGGAATTTGACTTTCGAAAATTCCGTTTGCCAAAAATAAGCTTTTTACGTCAAGCAGTTTAAGCAGAATCGAGGTTAATCAATTACTCAACTTTTGGAACACCCTGTATGGTTTTTTAAAAAATTTCAAAAAATATAAAAACAAAATAAATTATGCGTGTCCAAGCGTTTTCCCGAAAGACTAACCTTTTTTAAATAAGAAATATTGTAATATTTGAGGGTCGTTTTCACCCTCTTGGAATTTGAGATTCGAGAAACCCCTCCTTATCGAACCTCTGCACCCCATAGTCAATCCATTTGCCAAAAATCAGCTTTAAACGTCAAGCAGTTTAAGCAGATTTTAAAAAATCTTAAAATATGTAAAACAACAAAATAAAGTATACGTGTTTAAGAGTTTTTCCGAAAAACTCACCGTTTGTTAAATCAAAAAGTATTTGAGGGGTGGTTTCACCCCCTTGGAACTGGAATTTCAAAAAAGCTTCTTACGTTGAGTGGTTTCAGCAGGATCGTGATTAATCAGTGAGTCACTTAAAAATTTTATATATTAGTATAGATATCTAATAGAGGATAATTTAAAAGATACTAACTGATCGGGCTAAGTAATAGTTTTTTTATCAATCTTATGGCACGGACTTATGGTACTATTTCTCCACTATTTTCTGCTGAATTTCTATTTTATTGTTACGAATTCCGTGGGTCCTTAATTCAAAACACTTATTCGCTGTAAAACACCATTTAGTTTCCCGAAAGATGTTGCCACGCTTCTTGACAACATAACATCATATCACTGATTTGGAGTGGGCATCAATTATTACAAAGGTATAGGCTTGGTGCATTTTAGTTGATTTTTAAAATTTCGACAGCAACGCTCGGTACGGCAGAAATCAGAAGTTTTCGAGTCTGTATTCAAGCTGTTACATTTCATGTTGATCGCATTGAAATAATGTCAAAACCGTGGCTTTGTCTTAATATTTAAGTATAATAGTTTTACTAATGCTGTTATTGAAACGCAGTTTCGGGTAGTAAAAATTCAGTGAAAAAGTACATGAACTGGGAGTCGCGCTGTGTTGTGAAGATTTTCAATGTTAATAAAATTACATTGGTGGCAGGGCCGGCGGAGAATGCACCAAGGCTATAAACAATATTAAACAACTTAAAAATAACATCAATTCAATGAAAAATCCTATTAAAACATCATTAAATTACTCAGCACAATTGAAAGAAAATGTTCTTTTCCCGGATTTACATTAGATAGCGCTAAACGACTTCCAGGCGCTCCCTTTTTTATTTACATGTCCTTATCCCCGATAAGTATCGGCATAAAGTAGACTGCAAATAAAATAAAAAGACTTACGGGTCGCCCGATCTTCCCCTCGGCATCATAAATCTTTTCCAACATAACAATCACAGGTAATAATGTCATAAAACAGCGCCGGAATCCGAAGCTAGCTGGCAATTCAAGCAAATAAAGAAGAATAAACGAGACAGTGGATAGAAGAATTTACAAGAAATAAGGAGAAACTTTGCTTTTATTAAGTAACCATGTCTAGTATTTAAAATCTCTTACACTTATTTTTTTTTATTTTGGATCAAAGTCTTCGATGTTACAATATACAGGGTGCGGCAAAAGTGCGTCGGGCATGTGTAGTTCCTGACAAAATCTTGAGAATTTTGAAAAAAGAAGATAATAATCCCTGTTCTTTGACTACTTAATAAGGGGCATCATTATATCCACAACCCTGTAACTATAACGCGTTTTTTACACAATTGTAACAGTCTTTCTCTCTCAAAGTGCTAGACAATTTATACTTCTAATCCTAACTAAACTATTTTAAGATCTTAAAGACAATACCCTTGAACTGAACTCAAAAATATTAATATTCCTTGCCTCTACCTAAACGATTCTTCCATTTCATCTCAGATCCAAAAGCCATACGCTTTAAAACACTTTTCAATAGGGAATCTTCCGTCGATTTGCACCAAATTCCAGTCTTCCATTCAAGCAAGAAGTCCTAATGAATCCAATAGAACGAGCCGGAGGAAGTTAAAATTACGTGTCGACGACGATTGATAGTTGAGGAAAAGTAGGGGCCTTGGTGAAGTAGCGACGGTCTTAATGGGGCCCCGTAATTGTTGGCGTATTGTGTGACAAGACGGTGCAGCTTCTCTGAATGTGTGTGGACACTCCCACTTTTTTATCCCAGGCTGACATCGTCGGCCAAGAATTGCGAATTAGAAATCGGACGTGGGAAGAATCGAGAATCAGATACGGCGAGATTGTGAAAAGGCGCTTAATTTAAACATTATTTCTTTATACAGGGTAAGTCTTAAATACTCTGAGCTGGCAGATCTCGATAAAAGAAACATGTTTTTTCTTTACCGTTTTTAAATAAGTCCAAAATAACCCATATGTTTGAAAATTAAAAAAAGTGTATTTACTTGAATTTTAAAAATCACTAGATCTTTTTTGGGTTTTCTTTCGTGTAAATTTGATCTACTATCTATCATATTATCAAGAAATTATGCTTTTTAGCTAAAACTAAAAAAAAAAACAAATACTATACAGGGTGGTCCGAACTGTATTCCGGAAACTTCGGCAGCATATTCTGCAGATAAAAATAAATAAAAAAAGATTCAGAGATACAGAGTGCAGAAGTTTTATTTTTATTTCGATTTTTTCCAAATAATTTCTGAAGTCATCTTCATTTATTTTCATCAATATTTGGATGAAAGGAAAAAAAATATAAAAAAAACATTTTTTTCTTAAATTTCCAAATTTTAAATATACCATCAAAAATGGCAAAAATCTTTCAGTTTACTTCACTTGGCGGTACGAAGTCAAGTAGTATTAGATAAAAAAATATCCATATAAAGTTCCGAAGTTCCAAAATTTTTAATATAATTACCATACGTAACCAAATACCTCAGACATATATCTTCCTTACATACATGTCTTTTACCTGATTAAGAACCTATTCCTTTCCTAACATTCCACAATCTCTTTCCCAAAGTTTCGTCTCTGAATCACTCACCCCTTCTCAGTCCTTGTCCGAATGAAAAGCAAACTTATATTTATGCGTATTCATATCGCCGGCGGTGGGGTCACGCCATTACTAAATCAAGATGAAAGGCCGGACCGTATGCAAGTCCTCTGGACCGGAGCCGCATACATACGTTTCATGTATCTTTAATGGGCTCGGGAAGGCTTTTGTGGCCAGCTCGGTGCTCCTTGCCAAGTTTTCGCTCTAAGATTATGGAGATTTAATCAGCGGTATTCTGGTAGGAAGGATATTTTCTAGGGATCTGGCTAGGAAAACGAAATTCTATTAAGACTAATAGAATTTCCGTTTTCGTGAACATTCTTTCTTATTTTAATTATTTATTTTTCTTAATAAGTTTCTTCTATATTGTATGTAAGTATATCTATACTAATATATAAAATCCTTAATTAACTCACTGATTAATCATGATTCTGCTCAAACCACTCAACGTATGAAGTTAATTTTGGCATACAGGTTGATTCTAGGATGTAGAGGTTCGATAAGAAGGGATTTTTCGAAATTCCAGTTCCAAGGGGGTGAAACCACCCCTCAAATATTACAATATTTTTTATTTAAAAAACGGTCAATTTTCCGAAAAATCACTTAAACACATTTATTTTATTTTGTTTTTTTACATATTTTAAGATTTTTTGATCATTAATTAATCACGATCCTGATTAAAGCGCCTGACGTAAAAAGCCGATTTTTGGAAAACCGATTGACTTTAGGGTGTAGAAGTTCGATAAGAAGGGATTTTTCGAAACTCGAATTCTAATGGGGTGAAACCACCCCTCAAATATTAAAATATTTTTTTAATTAAAAACCGGTGAGTTTTTCGGAGAAACCCTAAAACACGTATATTTTATTTTGTTGTTTTATATATTTTAAGATTTTTTAAAAATTTATACAGGGTGTTTCATAAAATATGACCGCTGAGTAATCACGATTCTGCTTAAACTGCTTGACGTTTAAAGCTGATTTTTGGCAAACGGATTGACTGTGGGGTGAGGTTCGATAAGAAGAAGTTTCCCGAATCTCAAATTCCAAGAGGGTGAAAACGCCCCTAAAATATTACAATATTTGTTATTTAAAAAACGGTTAGTATTTCGGGAAAACGCTTGGGGCTTGGACACGCATAATTTATTTTGTTTTTTTACATATTTTGAATTTTTTTAAAAAATCACACAGGGTGTTCCAAAAAATTGGGTAATTGATTAACCACGATTCTGCTTAAACTGCTTGTCGTAAAAAGCTTTTTTTTGGCAAACGGATTTTTCGAAAGTAAAATTCCAACGAGATGAAACTACCCCTCAAATATTACCAAGCTATATAATAATATCGCCATATTGTTTTTTCTCGTGCTGACATAAATGTGAGAAAATTTTATCCAGTTTGTATGTTGATGGAAATTCTTGCTTTGCTTTATCATCACCATTGCAAATGATTAATTCGACGCGAACGAAGTTGCGGGTACACGCTAGTATTCTATAAGAGTATCTATCAAATTAACAAACTTCTCATAGTTTTTATCGTATTTCTTGCTCTTACCGAACCGAAACGACATCCTCCTTTCCAATATACCGTAAAAACCTTCTCGGATTAACGAATATTTAGCAGGAAAAATTGAGTAAGCGCTGGGGGGCGACGAAAAGCTTTTCTCCAGGCTTTTCCCGATTGGAAATATCGCATATTTGTGTCGTGCGTGCGTGATAACTTTTCTTCCCGCTTCGCCTGGGACTTATTAAGAAAATGCCTAATTTTCGTCGCAGGGTTTATGCGCTCCCTTCCACGACGCCAATTTCGGGTTATTAGTGCTGTGCCTCTTTCGCCATGCTCGGATTGATGGGCTTAGCGCTCTGTCGTTTTCGGCTGTGTCTTAATTTGATAAGTGCCAGGGCGTGTATGAGACATTTTATGACCTTTTCCTTAATATTTTTCGGTAAAGAATATTTTAGGAAAATATTTGTTTGTCATACACTGCTAATTTAATGATAGAAGGAAAACAACAGTTATATACAGGGTGGTCCAAACTGTATTTCGGAAACTTCAGCAGCGTATTTTGCAGATAAAATTAAGTAAAAAAGGTCGTATAAATGTATGTCCTAAAATGCTTAGTTTCGGAGATACAGGGTGTAGAAGTTTAATTTTTATTTCGATTTTTTCCAAACAATTTCTGAATTAAAGTCAATATTTGGATGAAAATTGGTGTCTGGGAGTTTTTTGATATGAGAAATTTGATTTTGATGTCAATATGACTCCTAGTAGTAGAGGGCGCCACCGACATATTTTTAACTGGTTTTAAGATTAATATATTTTTGTCCGTACCTGTATAAAGCAATTGAGTAAAAAAATATGCATTTACGACATTTTTTTACGTAAAAAGAGTCTCTTGGTAAAAATCGCTAAGAGTAATGGTCCTCAAGATATTTGGCACCGAAATTAGCAATACCCGGCATCATTGACATAAATTAAACATATTATGTTGACTAAATAGTTATTAGACTGAAACCATAAATTTGAAATCTTTTTGTCCCAAAAGTTCAACAGAAACTGTTTTACCATCATTTCTTCCAAGAAAAATGTATGATTAATTTAAAAAAATAAGAAATTCTCAAATTTATCATTTCAGTCAAATAACTATTTTATTTTCCATTCTAAATATCTTGAGAATGGTTGCTCATAGCGATTTTTAGCAAGGGACATTTTTTAAGTAGAAAATTACAAAAATGTATATTTTTTCACTCAGTAGTTCTATACAGGTACGGACGAAAAGTTATTACCCTTTAAAACAGTTAAAATACATGTAGGTGGCGCCCCTTACAAATAGGAGTCATATTGACATCAAAATCAAATTTTTCAAATCAAAAAACTGTTAAACACCAATTTTCATCCAAATATTAGTGTTACTTCAGGAATTATTTGGAAAAAATCGAAATAAAAATGAAACTTTTACACCTTGTATCTCCGAAACATACCTACATACATACATTTATACAAACTTTTTTATTTATTTTTATCTGCCGAAGTTTCCGAAATACAGTTCGGACCACCCTGTATAGACTTAAAATATCTCAATAAATATAATTTCATACACAAAAATCTCGGCTCCAGTTACATTCAAAGGAAATTAATCTAATTTCAGCTTCTTTCTCAGAATCAAAGCAAAGTCTTAATTACCCGTCCATAGCCCGCCGCCAGACATCAGGAAATATTTGCATTATGGATTCCAATCAGCGAAATAAACAAATCGGCTTTGCCTTTAGTTTCCGGTGCGCAGTGTCCATAAAAAAGAAGGAAAAACCAGTTGGGTCTTTCCAGCTGGATACGCCTTGTTGGAGAAAGAACAGGAGAACCAGGAAATCAGAACAGAGAAAAAAAGACAGAAAGAAGGAATGTTAAAAATAAATTTGATTTTTGAGCTACATAAAAGTTGCCGTAAATACCATAGAGCGGTGAATAAAGCAATAAGAGGATTAGGTGGCGAGTCTGTGGTTTTTAAACTCTCCATTCTCTCTTTTCTGTGAAGTATTTCTTGTGTTAATAATGCCGAATATAAAGGTATATTCTGAAAAGGAATTTCAGGTTATTGAGTTTGTTTAAAAGGTACTTTTCGAAAATTGTTTAAAGCATATTTTTTTATTTAATAATAACTGTATTGTGGCTGTAAACACTCTCGGGTTTTAAAATAAAATACGTGAAAATATCATTTAAAAAAATAAAGTCTAGCTTTGCCACGCTTAGTCAGTGCCAACTGAGCGCCTATATAAACGCGCAATTTGTAGATATTAGTATAGTTTTAATAATCTGCTGATGAGGCTAACATGGTTAGCGAAACGCTGTGTGTGTAACAGTGGAAAAGTATGTGTTAGTGTTTACTAGTTTCTTTGTGTAGACATAGTGCACAAGTGCATAAAAATATCAAAAACTCTGATTGATAGGGAGTTAGCTAAAAGCTGCACTGCTTACTGCACAGTTTACCTGGTTAAATTAAATTAAAGAAAATAATAATACTCTATTAAACTAGGTTGATTTATGTTGAAAAGTTAAATATTGCATTTTTTACCTTAATTATAAAAATAAGTACAGGGTATAGTTTATTTTTAGAAAGCTCACAAAACATGAAAAATAAAATAAAATAGTTATACACAAGGTGTCCCATTTTAAAAAACATAAATTTGAGTCATATTTCGAAAATGACAGCTCTCAGCATAGAGTTTTCACCTTTTTGATAAGTTATAGGATAACCTAGATACGAGGGGAGTCGAAGTCCAAGAAAAATTAGAAGCGGGGGCCAAGGTTCGAAACGAGCCTAGCGGCACCGCTTCCGCCTTACCTTGCGTCTTCGAAAATCGATAGCACAGCCAAAAACAGAATCATAGCGACGTGAAAGAATAGGGAAGAAAAAGTTAGCACCGATTATTTGAGTTCGGTAAAAGTTTTTCTTCTTTTTTCTCTGAACTGAACTGGCGCCATGAACCGGGTTAAATGAGTTCGAAATAATTCTTAGAAAAGAGAAGAGTAAGATATAGAGACGCCATAAGAAAAATAATAGGGGTATACAAAGGTATTTGGTATTTTAGTCGCTGTTTTTAGATGATATTATTTTATCAATATACAAATATTATATAAATCAAGTTTCAACTACATCCATTTTAATCATACAAATCTCATAAAACTAAACACATACACTTGATTGACTGTCACAAAAAATAATCATGTCACAGAGTTTATTTTAAGGCTAAAATTTCTTTGAATAGAAACAACGGAGAAGTCTTATAGTTATTTTTGGTACTAGTGTAGTCGTTTAGATAAATCGCGATTTTTTAACTATAAAAATAAATAGTGAATTATTAACCAGCAAGTCAGATTTTAAATAAAAATGACTCAGGAAGATCTTCCGCAAGTACTTGCGACTACAACATTGTAACGTTTTTAGTTCGTTACATGTCTTTTTTTTATATGATATATATGATGTCTGGCGTATCGTCATCGGATTCCGTATCGTTCAGGCCTGATAATTTATTTGGCACGCTTGGCGTTATTTTTACGTTCCCTAGTCGCCAACCCTGTTATCGTTTGACACAACCCTGTTATCGCTCTGAGGAGGCGCTGTCAACATCGCTTCTGTCAACTCTCTCCGTGCTTAACCTCACTTTGTTTTGCCGCTCTGTTGTATCCCGGCTTTTAGAAATGGTGATTAGTTAATTCTTGCTGTATAATTTGAATCAGCTGCTATTTCAAAGCAACAGGTAAAGATGAGATATTATCCTTTTAGATTCGATATTATTACTGCATATTTTTAGGATAGAGTTTTAGATGTCCCAACTTAACTTGTATTTGTATTTTGCTGGCACGTTGGCGTCCCTTTTCTTTTGTCCTCCAAAATGTTACATGGAAAAAAGGACAGTTTCTTTGTTTATTATTGAGCCCTCGGAAGTAATTCGAGGTAGGTTTATTTTGTTTATTAGACCTTGTTTTGCCGCTCTGTTGTGTCTATCTTAAAATTGTTATATCTTGTTATATCTATATTAAACAAGAGTTTCATATTTTTAGGGTCCAAGGTACGGACTATTTACAAGATACGGGCATTATCCAAGGTCCTATAGTATCCAAGGTACGGATAGTGTTCCCCTGTACCGTTATCTTATGGACGGAATGTGTCCATGGTATGGGCAGGTGTCCCATATCTATGTATTGATTCCAAGGTTCGGGCATTATCCAAGGTCCTAGTAGTGTTCCAAGGTACGGGTAGTGTCCCCATATTGCCAGCGTGGTTGTAGCTTGAGCCCCATGCTGCATCGTTCCCATCTATAAGCCAGTTAGTAGTTACGGCTGTATCAATTCATGGTGTCCTCATTCTGGCCCCTTTTGTTTTATTGGATGGCTGAGTACAGAGATGCGAGACCACCTCACGCTGTTACTGTTTAAAGCAAGATTACATAAAGAACAGCTAAGTGTAGATTTAAGTTCTAGTTTTACATTTAACATTTAAAACATTTTCAGTCTTAAACAATAACGTTCATCTTAGTGTTTTCTTTCTCTGTACATGCCTGGCGCCCACTATCTATATTTTTTTGTTTATTGTTATAGATTGGTTTTCTTTCCAGTAAAATATCTTATCCACGAGTGTTCTCCGATGAGAAGCTGCCGTTCGCAGTGGTAGTGTTTTATAAAAAACGCTACAACATCCTGAGCAATACACTGGCCATTGTATGAAAAGATCATCCGCTACATTACTGGCATATCTAGCATATCTGACAATTTCTGAATTTAATTATTAGTAATTTATGAATAAAGCTTAATAATTTCTATAAAATGGTATGGCTTTGAAATTATAACACACTAGTTTGTTATAACTTCAAAAACTCACGCGTGTTTTCTTCTTTCAATTTGATATTGGTGAATAATATATTTCACAGCCAATTACTAGGTAAAAAGCATACTTAAAAAAAGTATACTAAAAGTAAAAAATCCGGATTTTGAAAGTTAAATACTAAAAATCGACAATGAGCAATAAAAACCTTCCGGCAGTGTCCCGCGGGAATAATAAAGCCCGTCCGGGACAAAAGGCGAGATGCGAAATAACTTTTTTAGGGTCTTCGGGATGGCCGTACGAATATATTCTTCGCGAATTTGCATAGAGACCTTGTGGCGTCAGCTGGACGGACATAAAAAGATAAAGGAAAGGACGCGGCAGTCCGGCAGAAGGACAAGGCGGTGGAAGGGACGTCCTGGGAGGCGGGACAGCAACTGTCACCGATCCGGAGAGAGCAGAGCAGAAGAAGCTGCATACATATGCAAACAATGAAAGGATGTGTCCTTTTGCTATGACAGTGTCGTATTAAGGGTATATTTCTGGGAATATTTACATTATTAAATAACATTATTATCATCAAAAGAATATATTAACACCGAATTATAACGAGAAAACTTTCCTGGACTTGGTCTTTTCGAACTCGATGGCATGTTTCCATCAGCAGTTTACCATTAGCTGAAGAAGTACGTTTCTTGGATTGTAGCGTATAAATTCATTATTAAATAACATTATTATCATCAAAAGAATATATTAACACCGAATTATAACGAGAAAATTTTCCTGGACTTGGTCCTTTCAAACTCGATGGCATGTGTCCATCAGCAGTTTACCATTAGCTGAAGAAGTACGTTTCTTGGATTGGAGGATATAAATTCATTATTAAATAACATTATTATCATGAAAAGAATATATTAACACCGAATTATAACGAGAAAACCTTCCCGGACTTGGTCCTTTCGAACTCGATGGCATGTGTCCATCAGCAGTTTACCATTAGCTGAAGAAGTACGTTTCTTGGATTGTATGGTATAAATTCATTATTAAATAACATTATTATCATCAAAAGAATATATTAACACCGAATTATAACGAGAAAACTTTCCTGGACTTGGTCCTTTCAAACTCGATGACATGTGTACATCAGCAGTTTACCATTAGCTGAAGAAGTACGTTTCTTGGATTGTAGGGTATAAATTCATTATTAAATAACATTATTATAATCAAAAAAATATATTAACACCGAATTATAACGAGAAAATTTTCCTGGACTTGGTCCTTTCGAACTCGATGGCATGTGTCCATCAGCAGTTTACCATTAGCTGAAGAAGTACGTTTCTTGGATTGGAGGATATAAATTCATTATTAAATAACATTATTATCATGAAAAGAATATATTAACACCGAATTATAACGAGAAAACCTTCCTGGACTTGGTCCTTTCGAAATCGATGGCATGTGTCCATCAGCAGTTTACCATTAGCTGAAGTAGTACGCTTCCTCGACTGGAGGGTATACATTCATTATTAAATAACATTATTATCATCAAAAGAATATATTAACACCGAATTATAACGAGAAAACTTTCCTGGACCTGGTCCTTTCGAACTCGATGGCATGTGTCCATCAGCAGTTTACCATTAGCTGAAGAAGTACGTTTCTTGAATTGTAGGGTATAAATTCATTATTAAATAACATTATTATCATCAAAAGAATATATTAACACCGAATTATAACGAGAAAACTTTCCTGGACTGGGTCCTTTCGAACTCGATGGCATGTGTCCATCAGCAATTTACCATTAGCTGAAGAAGTACGATTCTTGGATGGAAGGGTATAAATTCATTATTAAATAATATTATTATCATCACAAAAATATATTAACACCGAATTATAACGAGAAAACTTTCCTGGACTTGGTCCTTTCGAACTCGATGGTATGTGTCCATCAGCAGTTTACCATTACCTGAAGAAGTACGTTTCTTGAATTGGAGGGTATAAAATCATTATTAAATAACATTATTATAATCAAAAGAATATATTAACACCGAATTATAACGAGAAAACTTTCCTGAAATTGGTCCTTTCGAACTCGATGGCATGTGTCCATCAGCAGTTTACCATTAGCTGAAGAAGTATGATTCTTAAGTTGGCGGGTATAAATTCATTATTAAATAACATTATTATCATCAAAAGAATATATTAACACCGAATTGTAACGAGAAAACTTTCCTGGACATGGTCCTTTCAAACTCGATGGCATGTGTCCATCAGCAGTTTACCATTAGCTGAAGAAGTACGTTTCTTGGATTGTAGAGTATAAATTCATTATTAAATAACATTATTATCATCAAAAGAATATATTAACACCGAATTATAACGAGAAAACCTTCCTGGACTTGGTCCTTTCGAACTCGATGGCATGTGTCCATCAGCAGTTTACCATTAGCTGAAGAAGTACGTTTCTAGGATTGTAGGGTATAAATTCATTATTAAATAACATTATTATCATCAAAAGAATATATTAACACCGAATTATAACGAGAAAACTTTCCTGGACTTGGTCCTTTCGAACTCGATGGTATGTGTCCATCAGCAGTTTACCATTAACTGAAGAAGTACGTTTCTTGAATTGGAGGGTAAAAAATCATTATTAAATAACATTATTATAATCAAAAGAATATTTTAACACCGAATTATAACGAGAAAACTTTCCTGGACTGGGTCCTTTCGAACTCGATGGCATGTGTCCATCAGCAGTTTACCATTAGCTGAAGAAGTACGTTTCTTGGATTGGAGGGTATAAATTCATTATTAAATAACATTATTATCATCAAAAGAATATATTAACACCGAATTATAACGAGAAAACTTTCCTGGACTTGGTCCTTTCGAACTCGATGGCATGTGTCCATCAGCAGTTTACCATTAGCTGAAGAAGTACGTTTCTTGGATTGGAGGGTATAAATTCATTATTAAATAACATTATTATCATCAAAAGAATATATTAATACCGAATTATAACGAGAAAACTTTCCTGGACTGGGTCCTTTCGAACTCGATGGCATGTGTCCATCAGCAGTTTACCATTAGCTGAAGAAGTATGATTTTTGGGTTGGGGGTATAAATTTATTTTTAGATAACATTATTAATCATCAACAGAATATATTAAAACCGAATTATAACGAGAAAATTTTCCTGGACTTGGTCCTTTCGAACTCGATGGCATGTGTCCATCAGCAGTTTACCATTAACTGAAGAAGTGCGTTTCTTCGATTGGAGGGTATAAATTCATTATTAAATAACATTATTATCATCAAAAGAATATATTAACACCGAATTATAACGAGAAAACTTTCCTGGACTTGGTCCTTTCGAACTCGATGGCATGTGTCCATCAGCAGTTTACCATTAGCTGAAGAAGTATGATTCTTAAGTTGGCGGGTATAAATTCATTATTAAATAACATTATTATCATCAAAAGAATATATTAACACCGATTTATAACGAGAAAACTTTCCTGGACTGGGTCCTTTCTAACTCGATGGCATGTGTCCATCAGCAGTTTACCATTAGCTGAAGAAGTGCGTTTCTTCGAATGGAGGGTATAAATTCATTATTAAATAACATTATTATCATCAAAAGAATATATTAAAACCGAATTATAACGAGAAAACTTTCCTGGACTTGGTCCTTTCGAACTCGATGGCATGTGTCCATCAGCAGTTTACCATTAGCTAAAGAAGTAAGATTCTTGAGTTGGCGGATATAAATTCATTATTAAATAACATTATTATCATCAGAAGAATATATTAACACCGAATTACAACGAGAAAACTTTCTTGGACTTGGTCCTTTCGAACTCGATGGCATGTGTCCATCAGCAGTTTACCATTAGCTGAAGAAGTACGTTTCATGGATTGGAGGGTTTAAATTCATTATTAAATAACATTATTATCATCAAAAGAATATATTAACACCAAATTATAACGAGAAAACTTTCCTGGACTTGGTCCTTTCGAACTCGATGGCATGTGTCCATCAGCAGTTTACCATTAGCTGAAGAAGTATGATTCTTAAGTTGGCGGGTATAAATTCATTATTAAATAACATTATTATCATCAAAAGAATATATTAACACCGATTTATAACGAGAAAACTTTCCTGGACTTGGTCCTTTCGAACTCGATGGCATTTGTCCATCAGCAGTTTACCATTAACTGAAGAAGTGCGTTTCTTCGAATGGAGGGTATAAATTTATTATTAAATAACATTATTATCATCAAAAGAATATATTAACACCAAATTATAACGAGAAAACTTTCCTGGACTGGGTCCTTTCGAACTCGATGGCATGTGTCCATCAGCAGTTTACCATTAGCTGAAGAAGTACGTTTCTTGGATTTTAGGGTATAAATTCATTATTAAATAACATTATTATCATCAAAAGAATATATTAACACCGAATTATAACGAGAAAACTTTTTCCTGGACTTGGTCCTTTCGAACTCGATGGCATGTGTCCATCAGCAGTTTACCATTAGCTGAAGAAGTACGTTTCTTGGATTTTAGGGTATAAATTCATTATTAAATAACATTATTATCATCAAAAGAATATATTAACACCGAATTATAACGAGAAAATTTTCCTGGACTGGGTCCTTTCGAACTCGATGGCATGTGTGTCCATCAGCAGTTTACCATTAGCTGAAGAAGTACGTTTCTTGGATTTTAGGGTATAAAATTCATTATTAAATAACATTATTATCATCAAAGAATATATTAACACCAAATTATAACGAGAAAACTTTCCTGGACTGGGTCCTTTCGAACTCGATGGCATGTGTCCATCAGCAGTTTACCATTAGCTGAAGAAGTACGTTTCTTGGATTTTAGGGTATAAATTCATTATTAAATAACATTATTATCATCAAAAGAATATATTAACACCGAATTATAACGAGAAAATTTTCCTGGACTTGGTCCTTTCGAACTCGATGGCATGTGTCCATCAGCAGTTTACCATTAGCTGAAGAAGTACGTTTCTTGGATTTTAGGGTATAAATTCATTATTAAATAACATTATTATCATCAAAAGAATATATTAACACCAAATTATAACGAGAAAACTTTCCTGGACTGGGTCCTTTCGAACTCGATGGCATGTGTCCATCAGCAGTTTACCATTAGCTGAAGAAGTACGTTTCTTGGATTTTAGGGTATAAATTCATTATTAATAACATTATTATCATCAAAAAGAATATATTAACACCGAATTATAACGAGAAAATTTTCCTGGACTTGGTCCTTTCGAACTCGATGGCATGTGTCCATCAGCAGTTTACCATTAGCTGAAGAAGTACGTTTCTTGGATTTTAGGGTATAAATTCATTATTAAATAACATTATTATCATCAAAAGAATATATTAACACCAAATTATAACGAGAAAACTTTCCTGGACTGGGTCCTTTCGAACTCGATGGCATGTGTCCATCAGCAGTTTACCATTAGCTGAAGAAGTACGTTTCTTGGATTTTAGGGTATAAATTCATTATTAAATAACATTATTATCATCAAAAGAATATATTAACACCGAATTATAACGAGAAAACTTTCCTGGACTGGGTCCTTTCGAACTCGATGGCATGTGTCCATCAGCAGTTTACCATTAGCTGAAGAAGTACGTTTCTTGGATTTTAGGGTATAAATTCATTATTAAATAACATTATTACCATCAAAAGAATATATTAACACCAAATTATAACGAGAAAACTTTCCTGGACTGGGGCCTTTTGAACTCGATGGCATGTGTCCATCAGCAGTTTACCATTAGCTGAAGAAGTACGTTTCTTGGATTTTAGGGTATACATTCATTATTAAATAACATTATTATCATCAAAAGAATATATTAACACCGAATTATAACGAGAAAACCTTCCTGGACTTGGTCCTTTCGAACTCGATGGCATGTGTCCATCAGCAGTTTACCATTAGCTGAAGAAGTACGTTTCTTGGATTCTAATTTTAATAATTAAAAAAAATAAATTTCTTTTTTCTATCTAAACTATTTTACAACGAATGATCTTTGAAAAAACAAATCTATTTTACTTATTCGATTCGGTGAGTACGGCCCTGCCAAGTGACGGGAGAGTGCTTTTGACGTATCGGCCGCATGGTGGACTGGCCCATTATGTAAATGTCGCCGGACACATACCATAACTTATAAAAGTATTGAAAACGGCCGAGGGAGGGCGCTGCCACAGCCCTATTAGAAGGCCCGTCTGAATTATTTACAAGGCCCGATATATTTCTATGGAAATGGACTCTAGATATAGGTGGACGGACGCCTTTTTATGGCCGAACAAATGGACCCGAAACCGCTTATTTTCTTTTCGATTTTGCTGTATATTTATTTATACAATATTTTGGTCAAATTTAAAGAGTTATATTTTTTTATATTTAGCTCTATTTCATTTTTTAGCAAACTGTATATAAATTTGTAATGAAGTCGGTATATTTTTTTATTTCATCTTTTAAATGCTAGGCGTGAACATAAATCAAGCACGGCACGATAGCGCGGCGTGAAAGTACCGTATGATCGAAAAAAAACGGCGTCCAGTTGGCTGGGAAATGAACATCGATTACATTTCTCATATAAATTTACATATAAAATGACAGCGATCTTCATTCCATAGCCATCGCTGACGCCGTTTTTTCTCGATCATACGGTACTTCGCTAGTACACCGAAAAGCCCGGGTTCGATCCTGCCTTGGGGCCTAACTTTTTTATTTTTTTTATCGTTAATATTCTCATGGTAAATGTTTAAATATTTGTTTTTTTTTGATCACCAGGACTGATAGCGTTTGTAAATTTATGAACCATACTGTATATGAGTAGAATTTGATATGTTCATTTATTTTGAAGGATTATGGTAATAAATAATTCTTAGACAAACTTAGTATGGTTTATTTTTATTTTTAGAACTGTTATGATAGTCTAAAACTGAAAAATATTTTTAATACTAAAAATGATTTGTTGATAAAATTGTGTTAAATATTTCGTCGATTTGCACGGAGACGAAGTTTTTTTTTGGTGCAAACAGCAAATGGTTTTTTGTAGGATCGACGAGTAAAACCGTTTTTTTTACTGTAAGGAATCTTGATGGGAGGTAGGACGATGGTAACCGAACGTGGTTCGTGGTTCCCGACGGGAAAGATTATTTAAGCGACGGGAGTGCGAAAACGGGGGCCTTCCTGTTGAGACTAAGTACCGGTGATCTTTTCTAAGTAAACCTCGCGAGTCTGATCCGTTTTTTTTCTCAGCGCTGCTGTAAAAACCGAATTCTTGAGTTTTAAAGTAAAAGTACCGTATCTCCGTTTTTGATTAAACTAAAAAGATCATCTCTCGATAAAACTATTCGAAAGATGATCCCCTGAACCCATAGTGCTGCAATTTATTAATTAGGATCTTATGATTTACACAATCGAACGTCTTAGAAAAATCACAGAAAATTGTTGTTGTAGAATGATGGTTGTTTAGGCTGGAGTAAACTTTATTAAGGAGGGAAAACATTTGTGGACTTGTTGCTTAGAAATCCAAATTGATATTCAGTAAGTATTTTGTACTTAAACAGAAAAGATACCAGCCTTCTTTTAACCAACCTTTCTATGATCTTAGATAGCGTTGGAAGGAGTGCAATTGGGCGATAGTTAGAAGCTTCATCTTTGTCTCCTCCTTTATGCAGAGGAATGATTATTGCCGTCTTAAGACATTTTGGAAAAATACCATTTTGGAACGACATGTTTATTAAAGTTGTTAGGTGATTCAGAGTGCTTTCTGGTAGATTCGAAAACAGTTTTAAAGTTAGCCCGTCGGTCCCAGAAGAGGACATACATGCCTTGGTTAATTTTTAAGAGCAAAAAGAACTTTCCACAAACATTTTGCAATATTTTCAATTATCGTTACTTTTTGATGTTATTCTTCATAATGGCGAGGTGGCTTTGGTGGTTTTTTATTGTGTACGATTGAATATGGTTCTTAGTGTCCAAGATTGTACAAAAGTCATTGATCTTGTTAAAGTACCCCAGTCTAAAATACCACTTTATCGTCTTGTATAAAAAATAACTATTTTTTCATCCCTAATAAGGTCGCTGTGATTAACTGCCCCCTACTATATAATCTACATCTACTAAAATCTTCAATCTACTAAAAGAAACAGAAAATAACATCTAATAAAAAGGTAAAAGACTAGTGATGGGTTGTTATTTAACTATCTGTTATTTTATAACAATTATTTAGAAATAACATAACGCAACCGTTACTACTTCAAAAAAATAACAGATATAAAATAACGACACGTAGAGATCGGCCGCTCGTGAAACGAAAAACGAAGTCGGCGCTCTGCACCGCCCCGAAATTCTATGCTGCTCGAAGCAATTCCAAAAAACAACTAGTATGGATGGAAAACCTGTTATTTCGTCAACCATCGATACAGGCGGCGAGACAACGGACAACGGAGTGGGGAATGCGCTACGGCGAACGTAGCTGCTTCGGTCGATCCCGTCGACGGTCGTATTGCGCTTATAACAGCTTAAAAATAATAGGATATAAAAGAAGCAGGTTTTTTGAAACAGTTGCGGGCATAACGCCTGGCGGTCGAGATAACAGGAGTGGGAAAGGAAGGCTGCTGCATCGGTCGATTGTCGATGGAAGTTCGAAACAGGTTGGAGAATAACGCATCAGTTGTTTTAGATATATTGTTTTTCAACCTGTTACGAGCATAACGGGCGGAGGTCGAGATATTATGGCGCTGTATGTTTCAGTACGTTATTAAGTTTCAATATTTAGGTATTTATTTATTCTGAAAAATTTTCAGAATAATATTTTAAGATTTTTTAAAAATGTATACAGGGTGTTTTGAAAAATCTGGTCATTGATTAATCACGATCCTGCTTAAAGCCCTTGACGTAAAAAGCTGATTTTTGGAAAACGGATTGACTTTAGGGTGTAGAGGTTCGATAAGAAGGGATTTTTCGAAACTCGAATTCAAAGGGGGTGAAACCACCCTCAAATATTAGAATATTTTTTATTTAAAAACCGGTGAGTTTTCCGGAAAAACTCTTAAACACGTATATTTTATTTCGTTGTTTTACATATTTTAAGATTTTTTAAAAATATATACAGGGTGTTTCATAAAATGTGACCATTGAGTAATCACGATTCTGCTTAAACTGCTTGACGTTTAAAGCTGATTTTTGGCAAACGGATTGACTGTGGGGTTGAGGTTCGATAAGGAGGGGTTTCTCGAATCTTAAATTCCAAGAGGGTGAAAACGCCCCTCAAATATTACAATATTTGTTATTTAAAAAACGGTTAGTCTTTCGGGAAAACGCTTGGACACGCATAATTTATTTTGTTTTTTTACATATTTTGAAATTTTTTAAAAAATAATACAGGGTGTTCCAAAAAGTTGAGTAATTGATTAACCACGATTCTGCTTAAACTGCTCGACGTTTAAAGCTTATTTTTGGCAAATGTGAGAAAATTTTATCCAGTTTGTATGTCAATAGAAATTCTTGCTTTGCTTTATCATCACCATTACAAATTATTAATTCGACGCGAACGAAGTCGCGGGTACACGCTAGTTTAAGTGTAAAATTAATTCGAACTCTAGTGTATAGTTGGTTTACTTATGAAGAATATACTACACATTTTCTTATATTGCTATTTTTTGACCACAAATGGTAAAATTATAACTAAGAGCTTCTTGCCCGTCGAGTGAGATGCACCCTGTACACTGCTACGCAATTCAGGATCTACGCCGATCGAGGGGCAAGGCGTAGGTAGATCGGAATGTATACGTATAGACGAGTGGCGGAATTTTGGCTTTTTTATATCGCAATTTGTAAACAGCGCTTATTTGTAAACAACGACCGTTTTTAGAGAGGTATTTTAGATAACAATCGATATTTAGAAATTTTTAGACACCCTGGAAATACTACCACCGAGCATGTCATTGTAGCAACTTGCAATGCGTTAATACGCCTGGCGGCGACCGCTTCATACTCTTTCAGATATTTAGCAATAAAATAAAGAAACCTGTTATTTTTAAGCTATTATTTTAAGCTGTTTTTTATAAATAACTATAACAGTTTCAACTGTTATCTAAAAATAACAGTTTTGCCCATCACTATAAAAGACCCATTTCCTTCTTCCATGCATCCTCATTTAATAGGACACACTGTCTCCGGCCGTTATAAACTAGTCCCGGCTCGTTAGGGCTGCGGACTGTGGCCGCAGGTCACTCGGGGGATCCCGCAGGTGCCCTACGTTCTCATCAAGTTACTTCAGCCGAGAAAATTGATGTCGCACGGCGGGGGTTCACCGGTCCTGCACTCTCTGTGTCGCACGCCGCGCAGTCTGACCGTCCGTCCCCTAGCAGGATATTGTAACGTATGTAGATTGAGCAGGAGAAAGTTTGTTCTCGAAGGGTCTAATTTGCGGTCAAGGTTTTATATTATGGCTTCAGGTTTTTTGTACCTTATTTTTTGGGTGGATTTGTGTATTTTTGAATTTGGAGTAGATTAAACTATAAAGGACGAATGAAAGAAGATATTATACTTCTTTTACCATATTTATTTTGCATATAGAAACATATTAGGCGCCTGTTAACATATAGCAATGGTCAAAATTAACTGTCATCTTTAGTTAACTTAACGTCAAAGTGTTAGACCGTTATTGAATTTCTTTGAAAAATTATAAATTTCAATTAATATTTTTTTAAATTTTTCCCGAGAAGGGACGAACAATTTAAATAAAGTTTTTTTTGTAAATTTCAGAAAAACGATAATGACTTTGAAAAAATGTTTCATTAAAAGGTTGTCCCCTGGTTTCTAGCCACCCTATCTCGGTTAATTTTTGATTTAGGCAAAAAAATATGGTGACCATTTTTATGTAAAATTGAACACTCTACAACTTCTATTTGAACTTTTATTTTCTAGTCTAAAATTAAGAAAGCACTCTAAATTTTAAAGCCAATACCCAAAATTTATTATAATCCGTGTTTTATGGGAAATTAAAAATTTAATCCAGACATTTTCTTTATCAGATTAAAACCTCAACAGGGCTCCAAAGCAGCAAATTAGAAAACAACGCGACCAAAAAGCGGCAATTCCCCGACGGCACATCATCCAGGTCTAAGCCCCCGGATAAAAAGCCGTTAAAAATTGAGATTCCGCTCTAAATTATAAGCCTGGAGTGCATTATAACCATAAAATAATAAAGATAGTGTGCTAAGACGGCAGTCGGAGAGCCGTAGGGATCCGCAAGCTGTGTGTATATAACAGGCGAACATAAGAGGGCCCCAGGGCTCCGCTTTTTACTGCATTTTAACACTGCGTAAGCTCAAAAAGCTCCTTTATTAGGCATTTCGTGGAGCTACATTAGCTCGCGGGGGCCGATGTTAAAAAAGGGGAGTGTGGGGAGCAAAGTCCCTTATCGAAGTGATCTTTATTGGCAAGTTAGGTGGCTAAAATAAAGATGGAGGGAGTTGTTTACACGTGGGACCTAATTTTTGAGCTTGTAACTTCCTTTTAGTGCGCTTATTATTCGGAAAATTCTAACAACACGTGTAAGACGTTTTTTTTAACTTTTAGAATTCACAACCTAAGAAAAAATAAATTCGGGCGACTATAATCTTATTATAGTATCTGATGTTTGGGTATAGTTCGTCCAACCACAAAATTCTTGACAGTGATAGATGTGTCTGTCATTTTAATTTCAAAGTAAAAGAATTTTAAAAGAAAAGAAAAGAAAAAAAAAGAAAAAAAAAGGAAGAGAAAAGAGGAAGAGGAAGAAAGGAAGAAGAAGAAGAAGAGGAAGAGGAAGAGAGGAAGAGGAAGAGGAAGAGGAAGAGGAAGAGGAAGAGGAAGAGGAAGAGGAAGAGGAAGAGGAAGAGGAAGAAGAGGAAGAGAGGAAGGAAGAGGAAGAGGAAGAGGAAGAGGAAGAGGAAGAGAGGAAGAAGGAAGAGGAAGAGGAAGAGGAAGAGGAAGAGGAAGAGGAAGAGGAAGAGGAAGAGGAAGAGAGGAAGAGGAAGAGGAAGAGGAAGAGAGGAAGAGGAAGAGGAAGAGGAGGAGAGAAGAGAGAGGAAGAGGAAGAGAGAGGAAGAGGAAGAGGAAGAGGAAGAGGAAGAGGAAGAAGAGGAAGAGGAAGAAGGAAGAGGAAGAGGAAGAGGAAGAGGAAGAGGAAGAGGAAGAGGAAGGAAGAGGAAGAGGAAGAGGAAGAGGAAGAAGAGGAAGAGGAAGAGGAAGAGGAAGAGGAAGAGGAAGAAGAGGAAGAGGAAGAGGAAGAGGAAGAGGAAGAGGAAGAGGAAGAGGAAGAGGAGAGGAAGAGGAAGAGGAAGAGGAAGAGGAAGAGGAAGAGGGAAGAGGAAGAGGAAGGAAGAAGGAAGAAGGAAGGAAGAGGAAGAGGAAGAGGAAGAGGAAGAGGAAGAGGAAGAGGAAGAGGAAGAGGAAGAGGAAGAGGAAGAGGAAGAGGAAGAGAGGAAGAGGAAGAGGAAGAGGAAGAGGAAGAGGAAGAGGAAGAGGAAGAGGAAGAGGAAGAGGAAGAGGAAGAGGAAGAGGAAGAGGAAGAGGAAGAGGAAGAGGAAGAGGAAGAGGAAGAGGAAGAGGAAGAGGAAGAGGAAGAGGAAGAGGAAGAAATATAATTTTACCTGTTTTAGTTTCATTTATATTAAGAATCATACCATACTTCTCCAAATTTATCAGTTAAATATAAACAAAAAAAATAGAAGAATAGAGAATAACAGTACAGGTAGCTGTATACTAACCAGTATCTGCCTCTATCCCTCTCACCAATTTTCATTCATATGGCTCGTGTTTGCCGAAAAACCCCGACCTCATAAATTTATTTGCACACACGGGAGGCGCAGGAAAATCGGAAAAGCGGGCCCCTCATATATTTGCATCGTTTAAAGAACGATTTTTCACACGGCCCTTATGAATATGGATGACGTAGGGACACACCGATATGTTCGGTCTACACCTTTGCGCCAAATTAATTTTATGCTCTGTTTTTCTTTTGCGATTTAACTCCATTTACCTGGTTTAGTTGTTTTAGATTGTGTGATTTAGGTGTGGTTTAAATATTTATTGTAAGAAAATGTAAATATTTTAATGCTAGGTCCCAGGGTCATACTTATTTTAGATTTATTTATATGTAATTAGTAAGTATTTTTATGTAATATTCCTATAAAATAGTCTCTACACTATGCGCAGAACTCTTCGAAACAGATCAAGGTCCCATTTCGATTTATTTCTAGTTTTGATCCACTTCGGTTTGACTCGACCTACTTTCGATTCTTAAAAGCGCCTGAAAATTACTCGTGAGGAGGGCGTGGGGAAATTTTTTTGGCGTTTTTTGTTACTTCGTTCAATTTTGTTTCGCACTGAGCTATTTCCAAAACGTGGCGGTATCTGTACCCGAGGCAAAGGATTTTTTTTTATAAATCTCAGTGAAATAAGTAAACCTAAACGGTTCTAAAACAGCTGTTGTTACGATGATATTTAGTTAATTACATCTTGTTTTATGTTAATATATTACCCCGGACGCAATTCTGTCGCTAAACAGATTCGCATCCCAATCGAATAAACTAATTGGGGTAGCTCACGTGTCAATCGAGAAGACAAGGGAGACCTCAAACTCTCAAGAGCAACCTCGAAGGCAAGACGTCACACCGCAAGAGGTTTTCTTCTGGTCAAACGACCCGTTGCCTTACAGTACTTGCAACGTTTATAGTCAAAAGACTTTCAACCCCCAAATATCAGCTCTATGACAAAACACAACACAACAGCCTGCCGGCCTATCAACTACTGATTCGCCTCCGGCAAGCTAAACCTCCTCTTACATCACAATTTTACCGGATCGCAAATATTTACATTACTTGCCAATGAATCATACAATTTTCTCTAATGGACTTTAAAATAGAGTGTTTTAGCATTACTAGATAAATAAATAGATAGTTTCCGAATTATAAAACCATTATTATAACCAACTTATTTTTCAAGTTTTACACTTTTGAAAGTATTTCCAGAAATGTTTTGCGAAATGTTTCACGAAATATTTCCAGAAATATTTCGTTAATAAAAATCGAAATATTCCGGGGATAGTGTAGATGCTGTTTATGGCTAGTAAACAAAACGTTTTATTTCCTCATCAGGTAAAATACCATAAAAAATAAACTTCAATATTTACACAAATAAAATAAATTAATCACAGTATTACTTCAACATGTCCTGAAACAAGAACCACCCCATTCTATACCTCTATGTTTCGTCTCCAAAGCCACCCTCGTCAACACACACCCATCAAAACAAATAGACTAGTCGCCGATCCCGTATCTTCCAAACTAGTTGCGACAACTGTCGGTAGAGGTCGCCGCCGACGGACGTAGGTCGACACGTCATCGGGAGAGACAGGGGGTCCCCGGGGAGCAGATGCGATGACGTGGGGTTTTCTTGAAGATTTTCCGGTAGTTTGGTAACATTGTGTCTGGATGGAAATCAATCAGGTAGTGTATTATGTGGTTTAGATTGGATATTAAATGAGTATTGTGATAAGTGTATTGAAAATTTAAGGTAATAGGTATGTTCCTCATAATGACGATAATTGTTTTTTTTTGGTTAAAGTATGGCAGTCAAATGATGATTCTCTTTTCAAAAGATCTTTTTATGTTAAAAGGCACACGTGTAGTTCCACTTCGAAAAACAGCCACAGTTATTTCTCTTATGTTGTCGACAATAGTTGATCGAGTTTTGTAAACACTGTCCTTAACATATCCCCATAAAAAAGCCCAGACTAGATAAAATCTGGAGCGTTTAAGAATACTATTAATTGGTGAATGGCACACTGCATTCACCAACTAATAGAATCATATCAATTCTCTCTGATGTAGAAATTTCTGAGTTTTTTGTTTTAACTGACATAAAATAATAACTCGTTGCTAAAGTTGAACTAATTAGACAGCTGTGTTGAAATAACGTCAGAGATATCACAGCCACCCTCCCTAGATTTCAAATAATAAAGATCAACTCACACTAAATCATAAAAATGAAAATATTTGTTTGAGGGCTAGGCAACCTTAATAGTATTTTGGAGAGACATGAATTCCCCATCGAATATCCGAATAATATACTAAGTATTCCATTTAAACTAAAAAAGTCACTTGCTTTTAAAGGCGACCAACGTTCAACATTAATTTTACCTCACTCTGTATAACTTTTTGGGTCAGGTTTTAATTTGATTTAAAGTACAATAGTTATTTTACCTACATATTAGGGTATACTGCGTAAATTCCAATTTAGGTAGCTAGTATTAATATTTAAAAATTGTTCTTCATTTTTAGAAAATGTTAAATAAGCCAAAAGCCTTACATTTCAGTCATATACTTCCCTAATAAAACTCACCTTTATTTTTCGCCTTTTTTTTAATTGCTTCCATTTTTGGGATTTAAATGGAAGTAGTTTGGATATGGCGTTTGTCGCCTCAGCCGCAATATCTGTTGGTAATTTCCTTATTTCGTTTTGAGTCATTTCTGGCTCCAATTCAATCAGCAATCGACACGAAAGAGAATTAAAAAATATTGACTCAAAACTGCCAACTAAAGAAACAGCTTTATTTATTTGACAAGTTACATAGAAACCAACGCCAACCCAGCACAATATTTTTTCTACTCGTAATAAATTCCTTGAAATAATAATTTCTGGATATTTTTTAAAACGTAACGACTAATAAAATATCATTTTATCGTCTTGTATAAAAAATAACTAAACCCCTTTACATCAAATAGTATAATACACTCCCGATCCCCAGATATAATAGTTATTCATAGGATGATTTGTTATTCATAATATCAATTCAAAACGACAGATGTCTCCTCCTCAATACAATGTTCCTGCCTGTGGTCCCAGACCGCAAGGTCTGCCAACCTATATTTTACGGCTGTAAATAAAATATGGCCGCCTGTAATGTTAAGTAGGGGCACTTAGAGGGTTAAAGATTGGTAGTTGGGTCGAAAGATTACGGTTCGATATGTACGCGTCATTTTCAACTGTCAGCCTATGATTTGGCCGCTGTAATTGCTTGGTAAAACTGCACGCAATGTGTGTATATGTTTGTTGCTTTTCTATATTTTAAAGTTGTGAAAAATATATAATGTATATTAAAGCCTGAAAGCGCTAAAACATATAAGTATAACGAGATATTTAACGTTTAATCTAAAATGTCATTTCATGGGTATATTGATAAATAAGGTCTAAATGATAAAAAATGCATTTTCTACGAAAAGTTGAAGAGATGTAAAAAATTATATATTATAATTTGACAGAAAATTAAATTGTGCATCTGATTCTCGTAAAATATACAGGGTGTTCCGTTTAACAACAAGTTATTGTAGTTTAAAGCTGGTAATTATTTAAAATAAATTTTTAGACACTCTGTATAACGTATTATTATTTTTATTATTGCAACTCAAAGTTTAGTAAATAGAAAAACTTCAGTACAATATTTGGTTTTAAAAACTTAAATACGCCTTGCGAAATGAAGTATTAAAATTGTTACTGTATTTTCACAAAATCGTATTAAGATTAAAGCGCGGTAAACCTTAATCAAATTTACCTTTATTTTAATCATAGAAACTAAAAATGTAATAATATACAGGGTATTCTATTTAAAAAAATACAACTTTGATATTTTTTATTTATTCGAGACACTCTGTAACTTTTAAAAATAATTTTAAATCGTAGCTTGGTTTGGAGGACTACTAACCTCCTACAATCCCAGTACTCAAAATTTCTAAAAATCAAATGATTTGGCTACACTCCCTCGTGTCGAATAAGGTGAGTAACCTCGTTTAGTTGCATCAAAAAGTAGCATAGTGTTGTGAAAACCGCATCTTTGTATCTCTACTCATAAAAGAGAAACTGTCTGTCTATTCAGTTATTGTCTTTCGTGTTATTACATCGTCCAGCAGCATTATATCGTGAGATAGCCACAATATCTCGCTTCTAGACATCAGGAAGACAATAAGACAAATCCGTGGTCTTCCAGACAACTTGAGTGTCTCTTCTCTGCTCGAAAAGGGGCCAACACCACCGCGACGTTTAATAATACCTTGACTGTCGACGTCGGGCGCACATACACGAGCGTATTTGTATGCCGGGGGCCCAATCTCGCCGAGGCAAATAGCGCTGTGCAGCTGTGATGTGGTCTGCGGCCAACTTCATAAGCTTGCTCCTCTTCACTCGGTCGGCCTCCAGTCGATTCTGGGGGGATTCCCTCGTCGCCCGCTTTTGTAGTAGCGTTTAATGTACGATACGTGCGGTTTCAATATGTATTGTGTGGAGTGGGAGGCGATATTTGCTTGCTTTCGTTTTCGCCATTTTGCATCCGCGTTATATTCGTTTTTTTTTGAGGTTGTGTATGAGAATTGAGAGTCAACATATTCTGTATTTGTCTGTTATTATTTATTTTAAGTGCACTGTTGTCATTTTACTGTACTTAGGTATATACCGGATGCAATACCTTCGCTATTTACCCAAATTTTAATATACTGAGTGTTTGTCCACCACTGGCCACTGGCCACACTCTCTCTCACACACACTTTTAATCGAGAAAATAATAATAAACCATCACCAAAATTAACCCCGAACGCGTAATTTCCACCAAACCTCATAATTCGTGATTCCTAAAATACCCAGTCTGCTTTTTCTGTTGCCGCTCTATACATTGGAAGCGGAGAAAGCGACAGCATTATGAGTCGCGCCATAGAGTAGGGGAGAGCGGGGTCTAATTAGACACAAACACGAAGCGCAGATTATTTAGGGGACCCCCTCGCTGGCACTACCTATCACCGATATCGGGCGCTATGCGCCAAGCTAGTTTTTCGTGCAGACGATATACGCCTCTGCGTGGCGAACCAAGTCTGACTTAATTGAAAAATGAGTCTGGGACACTTTGCTCTAGAACTGGGAAAAATATAAGAAGGGTGATTATTTTCGCAATGTTACGGCTAAAAAAGATCCGTATAAAAACTATATTTATTATGATTTAATTACACTAGTATAGTATTCAAAGTTTTCCCTATACTTGTAGCAAAAAAAGGTATTGCTTGCCAAATTTCATAGTTCTAGGTCAACGGAAAATACCCTAAAAAGTTCAAATCTAGGTGGTTCTAACACATCTGACGTTACTTCAACATAGCTGTGAAATTAGTTCAACTTTTACAACTAATTATCATTTTGTATCAGTTAAAATAAAAAAAATTCTCAGATATTTAATAAATTGTACTGAAGCTGTGGTTGGTTCCTTGTGAAACATCGTTGAAATATTAGTATTTTAATAAAACATGCTTTTAGATGTATCAAAAAACTTTTAACAAGATGTAGAGTTAAAGTTACTCTTATTAAAAGTTTTTTGATACATCTAAAAGCGTGTTTTATTAAAATACTAATACTCAGATATTTGTCAAAAATGAAAATGATCCTACATCAGAGAGAACTGATATGATTCTATTAGTTTTACCATAGAATACTTAAATGTTCCTAATTTATCTAGTTTTGACTTTTTTTATTGGGGTATGTTGAAGACAGTGTTTACAAAACACGACCAACTATTATCGACAACATGAGAGACAAGATTGTGACTGCTTTTAGAACTTCACATATGTCTTTGAACATAAAAAGGTATTTTGAAAAGAGAATCATTTTATGTAGTGAACAAGAACGAAAACATATTGGTTTGGTTGCCTTTTATTTTATCCAGCAAATTTTTGTGTCATAATTATACGCTTATATCTAGTTTTAATTCTATAATAATTAAAATATGTTTTAAATGTGTATCTCTTTATTGCCGTTGAGTATTTTACTCTACATCTTTTAATTTTTATTAAATTATCAAAAGGTACATCATAACCACCTAGATTTTATCAAATAATAAAGAGGGAAAATCTGAGAGAAAATCATAAAATATCTAAAAAATCAAAGAAAATCTTTGTTTAAGGGGTAGGCAACCTAAATAGTATTTTACAGATATAAATTCTTCAATGAATACCTTATAATATACTAGGTGTTCTATTTAAATTAAAAAAGTAACTTGCCTATAAAAGTAGCCAATGTTTAATAATAATTTTGTCTTACGCTGTATAACTTTTCGGGACAAATTTTAATTTGATTTACATACAATGGTTACTGTAATGAAATATCAAGCTATACAGGGTAAATTACAAATTAGGTAGCTGGAATTTAACATTTATTCTACATTTAAAAAAAAATGTGAAATATGTCAAAATCCTTACAATTTAGGTAGGTATATGCTTCTTTAATGAAACGGACCTTTATTTTTATTCTAGAATCGGAAAATCAATTAATATATAGGGTGTTCCATTACAAAAAAGCAACTTTGATGAGTAACTTTTTTGGGGACACCCTGTAGAACTCTATATATTTTTAAAAAATCAATTAACCTACATATGTCTTCGACGCCGTTTTTTTTTATCATACGGTATTATTTATCTGTGATTCATATCCAAAGTGGTTGAAGAAATAAAAGAAGCCCAATAAAATAAAACAGCGGTATTTATTTACGTGTTTTTCCTTTGCGATAGAGTAAAGTTTCTATCAAAGAAAATAAAAGAGCCGTTCCCGTTCCTATCCTCCTATCCCTCCGGTGTTCTTTGTCTGGCTGCGTTCCCTCAGGACCCAACCGATGTGGAAACTAATTTTCGAAGTATTTGCAATAAATGTCGCCGAAGCCGCGCCACATACAAAGACAAGACGCACCGTATAATGGCTAATTATTAATCGATATAGATTTTAGGAGGTCGTACGATGACTATATAACCTCCTTGCAGGGCATTCCTGAGATAATATCTTCTGAGAAAATGTGCATAAGAAGTTATTAAAAATGTTAATTTATTTATAATTTATATTCACAGTTAATTTGTTTATCCAACAGCACATGTATACATGCATATAAAATAAATAATAACACACGCGTCAGTTCTTAAAGTTATAACAAACCTAGTGTGTTATAACCTCAAAACCACACCATTTTAGAGAAATTATTAAACTTTATTCATAAATTACTAATTCAATTATTTATTTAAATTAATATTAAATGATTTTTTTTTGTAGATTTAGAAATTGTAAAACCTTTGTATGCCTCCAGATGCTGTTCCTCCACTGCTTGAAATAGGCATTGTCATTACAACGGCTCGTTCTGGAACAGCACCTTAAATCTTTTTCGCAATCTCTGTTTTATTGTTGATGGACACTTCAACCTTCCGCAACCGTTGCAGATCGCCATCCTCCGTGTTTTTTTTTAACGTTGACATGTTCACTTCTGCATTTGCCAGTAATTTAGCGGATGATCTTCTCATACAATGCCCAGTGCAGGGCCGGATCTACCTACGGGCTGTTTGGGCTGCAGCCCAGGGCCCCGAGGTTACAAGGGGCCCCCAGGCTCCGCAAAAATCAATAGACCCATAGGTGGGAACTGTTGAATCGTGAAATAAAATTAAAATTCAGGTTAAAAATTTAAGCCAGACAAGATGGCCCCTTGCCACTATGATGCTGTCAAAGCCTTAAAAAATAATTATGACGACATTATGAAAATTTTCAAAAGTTTCAGCGAAAATGAGGTTGAGAAAGTTGATTTCCGGAAAGAGGCAGGAAATTTATTCAATAAAATGGCGAAACTCGAGACTGCAATTTTGATTATCTTTTGGGAAGAAGTTTTGGAGGGATTTCATTTAGTTAATAAAAAAATACAGAGCCCTGGTTTAGACATTTGTGAAGGCAACAAGTTAATTGTTTCTTTAAAAGACTTTGTGAGCAACATACGACATCAATCACATCAAATGTTACAGGAATACGACGAAAAAGCTAAAAAATTAAGTACTAGTGTAATAATAGACTACAATTACATAAACAAGAGACGCATTATCCCAAAATTTTAGAGGTGAATTCTCAGTATACGGCGCAGAAAGATTTAAAGAGACACGTTAAAAGTTGCGTTGGATAAGCTGATTATGGATTTAAATAAAAGGAGACAAGTCTATGAGACATATAGCAAAAAATTCAAATTTTTAATGGATTTGCAAGACAAAAATATCGAAAACATAGATTTGGAAATTGCACGTCATATTATTGATTACTATCCCGATGACGTAGACGAGCATTTAGTGAATGAGTGCATTCAATTAAAATCGTACTTACTCCAATCTATGTCTGAGTCTTACACCTCTTGCAGTGACATTTTTATGCTCATGTATGAAAATAAACTTATTAACGTGTTCCCTAACTGCTATACCATTTTAAAGATTTTTTTAACATTGCCAATCACTAGCTGTGAAGCAGAACGCTCCTTCTCCAAGATGTCCTATGTAGAAAATAAATATAGGACAACAATGTCGAACCATCGACTAAATAATTTATCACTTCTTTCCATAAATTGTGATCTAACAAAAGACTTGGAATGTGATGACCAAATAACTGTCAATTTCTGTGACTACAACCTATCAATTTATTTTACTAATTCATAATAAGTAAATAAATAAAATTGTTTTATTGTTTTTTTTATATTCTTATAAAATATCACTATTTCGGTTTCTCTCTCACCCAAAGTTTGCCTGGAAGAGATTGCTACCACAGCAATAAGGTCGCCTTTTGTACAACTAATACTTGCGTAGATTTAAGTAACATTTAAGTTACTTAAATCCACATATCACAAATACCGAAGTCTACAGCAGAATAGACAGAGAAAGAGAATTGCTCAATATAATAAAAATAAGAAAAACATCATACTTAGGGCATATATTGAGAAATGAAAAATACCACGTCTTACAATTGATAGTTGAGGGTAAGATTGAAGGAAAGAGAGGCCTCGGCAGGAAGAAACTATCTTGGTTGAGAAACATCAGAAACTGGACTCACCTAACTTTTGAAGAGCTTATAAGGAAAGCCGAGAATCGTGAAGAATTTGCCAATGTGATCGCCAACCTCCACGAAAGAGACGGCACGTAAAGAAAAAGAATAATAATATATCATTATAGAAACAGTTTTTTGATATGGCTATTAGTTGAGTACTTATGTAAGCCCCTAAGCAGTTTCAGCCCAGGGCCCCACAAATTCACGATCCGCCCCTGGCCCACTGTATTGCTCAGGCTGTTGTAGGCCCAAGTACTTGCGGAAGATCTTCCTGAATCATTTTTCTTTAAAATCTGACTTGCTGGTTGATAATTCACTATTTTATCGTTAAAAAATCGCGATTTATCTAAATGACGTCTTAATGTCAGTGCTATTTATTATTTACAAAAAAAACAATTGGCTAGATATAAATTTTATAAGAGATTTACTGTAGTTTTCTCAAAATATAGCTGCTTGTTTTCTAAACAAGCCTGTTTTGTATGAAAAATGCATCGTGTGTATGTGGATTTCATTCTCTGAACCATTTCATTATACCTCGTATGCTATAATCATTATTTCAGACTTTTTTATTATTTAAACCTCAGGGAATATGTCTGTTTTTAGTTAATTTGGCTTCTTTTATAATTTAAGGAAAATAAAATTGCAGTAAACGAAGTTTGTAGGAAATCCGAACTGAAATAATTACTATTTTATATATTTAATGTACTACATAGTCTATACAAGCAGGGATTTAGTGTAGCTTGTCTAGTAACTATAAAATATTCAACAAATAGTAGAAAATAATCACATGAGAGCGCAACAAACCCTCCAAAATTAAAATTTACTAAGAAAAATGTTTTTCAAAAAGGTATTTCAAAATAAAAAAGTAAGTATTTCAAAATAAAGAAAGTAAACAACAACAACAACAACAAACAACGCTTTATTGTGCAAAAAGACAAAACTTATTCGACAAAGCACTCACAAAACAAACAAAAGCACAAAAAAATATACAAACAACCAAAAATACACAATACATATCATACAATTCAAAAAAAAAATTAAGTCATTAAAATTACAAAAAGAACATACATGGTCAATTGCAGAATAGTAAGCAGTAAAAAGATATAATTTTAAGAGTTATAAAATATTAAATACTTGACCTTTATCCAGTGTGTGAGATGATCAAAATTTTAAAATTCAAAATTGTTCATGATTAAACAAAAAACTCATCAACAAAACGTCCTTTACCGCTTATAGGGCTCTCTCCAGTAAGTATAATTTCAGAGCTTTGCGAAATGCGGGAAAGAATGAAAGCGACTTGATATTCAAAGGCAGATGATTGTATATTTTTTTGGCATTGTACAGTATTGTACCTTTAACTAGTTCTGAGCTCGGGGTTGCCAGATAAAGATCCTGCTCCTCATTTTTAAGTGGATTGTTATGAGATGGCCTTTCGGGAACAGCAGATATGTGCTTGCGGAAGCAAACGGATTCAAAAATGAATAAAGAAGGAAGAGTCAGTATTTTGAAATGTTTAAAGAAATTCTGGCAGTGGGTTCTACTGTTCAGTCCCAATAAATAACGAACTGCTCTCTTTTGAAGTCTGAAAATAGGATCAAATTTTGTTGCGCAGCAAGTACCCCAGAATGGAAGGGCATAACGAAGATGTGACTCAAAAAGTGGATAATAGGCTATTCTAGAGGTTGATAAGTTAAGTTCCTTAGAAACTGATCTTAGTGCAAAACAGGCAGCGCTTAGTTTCTTTGTCGATTCAAAAGTCCCATTTTAACGAGTTGTCTACAACAAGTCCTAAGAATTTCACAGAGTCCACAACGTCAACGGTGGTGTTATTAAGTACAAAAGGTTGTATAGTAACTTTATATGACAAAACTTTAATTTTTGATAGGTTGAGGCATAGGAGATGAGAATCGCACCAAGATTTAATGGTGCGTAAGTCACTGGATATAGTATTATACAGGGTTGTTCACCACATACGACACGGAGTATTGTAGCTAAACGATTATATTTTTACAAATTTCAAGTTTTGGGTTCGATGAAGGACTATTAGAGGTACAATTTAAAAATAATTTGACAAGATACAGAGTGTCCCAAATAAGTAAAAAATATCAAAGTTGTATTTTTTTAAATGGAATACCCTTTATATTATTACATTTTTAGTTTCTACGATTAAAATAAAGGTAAATTTGATTAAGGTTTATTATACTTAAACCTTACCGTTTTGAAAATATTTTCAATTTTTGGGAAATTGCAGTAAAAATTTTAAGGCTTCATTTCTCAAAGGGTATCAAAGTTTTAATACTAAATATTTACTGAAGTTTATTTATTGATCAGTTATTGTGTTGCAATAATAAAAATAATACTACCTTATACAGAGTGTCTAAAAATTTATTTTAAATAATTTCTAGCTTTAAACGCCAATAACTTCTTTAATTTAAATGGGACGCCCTGTATACTTTAAGAGAATCAGATGCACAATTTAATTGTCTATCAAATTGTATTATACCATTTTTTACGTATCCCTTCAAGTTTTCGTAGAAAATGCATTTTCTTATAATTTAGACCCTATTTATCAATATACCTATGGAATATTGACATTTTAGATTGTTTTTAAAGCAACAAATGTACAAAATGTACAGGCCAGTAATATTATCGTTTTTAGCAAAACGATAATATTACTAGCCCATTTGTATGCAAAAAGAAAACTATTTAAATCTTTATCAAAGAGTATACAATTAATTAAATATAACACCATTATTTCCGCCCATATACTAATTAATTACATACTTAATTGTATTCGTTAATAAATTATTCTAAATAAATGTGGTTGAGTCAGAAATCAATATAATAATAAGTTATCAAAATAAAGTCTCTGTTGTTATAAATAAGTATTTATTAAAAAATGAAATGTCATTTTTAAGGTGTTTCTTTTTATCAGACTGTCTAATACCCATACAAAATTCAGTTTTTTAGTATTTGGAGCAATTATTATTAATCAACGCAAACAGTCAGTTAATGTAGTTTGAATACTGGAATCATATTAATTGGTCCCCTTTAACAAATATTTAAACATTTTTTTTTTATTTTTTAATAAAATAAACAAATTATATCGACAATTTTAGTATCTGTACTCTTTAAAAATTTGGTACATCTTTAAAAATAATCTAAAATGTCAATATTCCATGGGTATATTGATAAATAAGTTCTAAATTACAAGAAAATGCATTTTCTATGGAAACTTAAAGAGATAGGTAAAAAATGGTATAATATAATTTGATAGACAATTAAATTGTGCATCTGATTCTCGTAAAATATACAAGGTGTTCCGTTTAAATTAAACAAGTTATTGCCGTTTGAAGCTAATAATTATTTAAAATTAATTTTTAGGCACTCTGTATAAGGTAGTATTATTTTTATTATTGCAACAAAATAACTGATCAATAAATAAACTTCAGTAAATATTTAGTATTAAAAACTTTGATACCCTTGGAGAAATGAAGCCTTAAAATTTTTACTGCAATTTCACAAAATGGAAAATATTTCAAAAACGGTAAGGTTTAAGTATAATAAACCTTATTCAAATTTACCTTTATTTTAATCGTAGAAACTAAAAATGAAATAATATACAGGGTGTTCCATTTAAAAAAATACAACTTTGATATTTTTTACTTATTTGGGACACTCTGTATCTTGTAAAATTATTTTTAAATTGTACCTCTAATAGTCCTTCATCGAACTCAAAACTTATCTGGGCCGCTCCAAGTGAAATTAGTATCGTCCACAAAGAGGTAGATAAAAAATTAAAGTATTCCGTCTCCATTTTGCTTCTAAGCCGTTACCCAAAAACTAAAATAAATACTATATTGTTCACTCTGAATGCACATTTCCCCAATCCCCTAGCTCCCCTTAAACGCGTCTTACTTTACCCCAAATCCTGATTTTTAATTTATGACCCTGAGAAAAACAGTCAAAATTTCCCTTTTTCCGAAACCAGCTGGCTTCGGTCCCAGGCAAGTCGTAAAGGCATCAGAGCACCAGCTGACGTTCGTTCCTTCCTTCACCCTCTTAGTCAGCCAAAGTGCGTCAATCCACCGATAGGGGACGTTAGAGGTACGTGCTACGTGCTCCCGCCTTCCCCTACTTAGAGCGAGACATGCTTTTTGTGTAATTTTCGATTTGGGTAAATAGAGGCCTGCGATAGAGCACTTGCCGTTCCTGTATTTTACTTGAAGAAAACCCGCATTTTACTGGGAAGAAGACATGTTTCGAAGAGATCGAGGTAAATTGGGCATACTCATGTAAATAGAGGTCTTTCTAAAGGATAACTAACGTGATAAGGTTGCTTTACAGAAAGTATTTTAACTTGAGTCCATTTGACTAGTCCGAAAATGTAGTAAAATAGAGACGTAATTTAAAATTCCGTTACAATACGGAAATAGATTGAAGTTTTGTGATTACAGTGATATGTAATTTATATGGTTTTGTAACAAATTGCTCGCTATTCTATGGCAAATGCTGAAGCTCGGCAAACCTTAATCGAGCCTTAGTCAAAGCACGTGGGTTTGGAATTTTGGGTATGACTTAACACGACAGGATCGGGCTAAACCTTAGGTAGATTTCTGAAATATAATATTGTAACCTTTTTATTACGTAACGTAACGAAAGTGACCATGATACTACTAAATATGACAAAACCCCTTTTTTATTTCCTAGTTTTAATTTTAAAATTATAGTTTACTAGGTTAACCTAACTTTTTTTTGTAAACAAATATACGAAATCTATCAGGAAAATTAGCTTACAACCCTAACAGATACAGTTTTTTAACAATATTCGCAGTATTTTGTGGTTTCTGATATTTTATTCGATTCGTCCACAACGCACGAAAAGATAAATCGAATTAAAATGGCGGAGTTGCCTAAGGCAACCTTTAAAATACCAATATAGTGCATAAGGTGCGGTAACCGACCTTTGGGTCACCTATGCCCATAAAATAATTAACTAGAAAGAAGTGTCAACTCTGTGTTAAATCGTGGAAACACGAAACGCCACCGAAAGCCTTCGTTGTCGTCTGGAGAACTAATTTTCCAATTGACAGGTTGACATGATAAGGACACGATGGCTTAATTTTCATTTCCGTTTCCGGTTATTCAATGGCGGGCCCTCTTTCAGTTCAAATGTATTTTGTATTTTTTCTTTTCATAAATAAAACCAAAAAATAATTTATTTGAAATATGGAACAACGTGACTAAATAAATATAAAAATATAGAGGATTGTATTGTTTCAATACCAATTAGTTAATTACATGTACTTTTAACGTAAATTAGTTGAGGTATAAGCATGATTTACATTAATTTGTAAATAAACACACGTATTCGCAGACTTCAAGGACAGAAAACGGACACAAGAACATGAAAACGGGAGCCTTATACTGTAGCATAATTAATAAAATATGCAGGAAATATTAGATATAATGCATTAATTTAATATAATAGTAAAACAGGTTTCTGGATCTTAACATTAGGTTTCTTATAAACTAATATATAGATGGCCCTGGTAGTTTCAATTTATAAATTTCGCTTTTTTGCAATAATGGAATTCGGGTGATCGCCATTTTACTTATAACGCTACAAGTGCTAACAGCCTTTGGTTTTGGATTTATTATCAAATATATTAGATTCTTATTATTTTGACGTATAAACCTGGTGTTAGGTAAGAAATTGATTTACAACCCTTAACTGGGTTCCCTATTAATTATAGTTTATTTTAGAATTTTGTTAGAACTTTTATAAACCACCCCTACTACCATCAGCGTGGAAAATAAAAAAAGCTAATATTTCCTGCAGCAGTTTGTTTTATTGACAGTCTTCAGAACCTTGCGTTACAATACAAAAACCTGAAAACAGAAAAACAAATTTTTTTATACTAAAATTAACAATGTAAAAATATCAATAGGTATAAAATATAAATATACTGTTTAAAAAAGCGTCCATTATTCCCAAAGAGACCTGGCTTATAAATCAAAAAGAAGCAAAAAGAGACTTTTAGTCGGATAACATAATCAGATTATCAGTCCGATTTATTGCATTATTGACAATAAGTCGCACATACTGGAGATAACTAATGTTGGCTATAGTTAATAATGATCTTACCTTGCTGTAAATTGTTTCCATTTTCAAAAAAATCGCCAATCAAAGAGATTATAACACCATTTTCTTGCATCTAAAAAATGTAAAAACAGTGTTTATTTACTACCTATTTTTCATATACATCGGACATACCTACTACTGCAGAAACGTCATTTTCTCCAGGATTCTTCATGTAATATATATTTTATATACTTTATTACCTTTATATTTATAAATTTCAGCCGAAATATTAAATTGAACTTCCAAAACGAAACTAAACGGAATGAATTAAAATGGCGTCGAAATTTTCGAATTTGTTCTAGAACAAATCTGAAGCTGAAGTTGTCTCTGAAACTGAAATCTGTCAATTCTAAACTGTGAAGTTAGACAATAGTTAGACAAAAACAATGCTGTCCTTGTCTAGGCGGCCATACTTGTCGTGAGGAGAATGACAGGAATGACACTAATGACTGTTTCCAATTTTCCTATTTCACTGTCACCCCCTTGCCTATGCCAACCTTTGGTTCAGAAATTGACACCTGCTTTGACGAAATAGGACCTCTGAACCCTACCGACATCTAGGAAGTAAATAACAAAATTCCTTCTTACAGTGCTCTTTTTTACCAAGGAAAAATAAAATAAAGAAGAAAGCTGGGTCGTCCTTTGGTGGCGTTGGTCACATACTCGTTAATAAGATCGCTGACATTAGATCAGTATTTCTATTTATTTACTGTTAAAAAAGCCGTACAGGAAGTATTGTTGATCTTACCACATGTTAAGCATGTGCATCAATCGGCAGCCCTTTTATACCACAAGATGATAATCCTTTTAAAAGCTAGTTTACAGCTGAATGGGATATATTATTTTGTACACTCCACTGACTTAAAAATGTTTTTATTTTTTGGTCGAAAGGACGTCAGGATGAATTTCAGTTGACTGCTCTTCTGGAGGATCATTATTCTCATATTATTCCTCTGTTTTATGGGCTTCAGGTGTACTGTTATTTATTTCTATAGTATCCATTGATGATAAGCTACCATTAGTAGCACATTGCGAGGATGTGAATGACGAACCTAAACTCGTTATTTCTACTTCATTTTTCGGACACTGTCTTGCTCGCTGACTTTCTTCTAAATACCTTTTCCTTTTTCTATAAAAAGTTGTAGAGCATTTATATACTTTTTTCCCATACATCTTCTTTTCGCTTTACACAGTAAGTACCACAGAAAAAATACCTAACCAATTGCTCTGTGACAGTACAGTACAGAATTTTTTGAGGTTAGGTATAGATAGTTCCGCTTCCAGAACAAAAATCGATATCGTCGCGCTCGTCGCCGTAATCCAACGTAGTAATTGGTTATAATTTTGAAGTTGCTTTGGGTCGTTTAATGAAACGTTCTATTACGTTGTAGTTAGTATGTACTTACACTCGTAATTTAAAAGTACGTTGCACAACGTTGTACTACGTTTGTTATTCTGTAGTGCAATAAACATGCCTTCTGGCGACGTAATGACAACGGTATAAAACCCCACTTCTAACAACGTTGTGCCCTACAACGTTTACCAACGTTGTTAAGGGTCAAAATATACAACTGTTTAAGTGCAACGTCGTAGCGACGTTTTGCCTACGTAATTTGAGGTTTGGGTATGCATAGGGCAGGGAAAAGTACCAATTTCAACGTTGCGCGTAGTCAAAACTAGTCGGAAGTCGGAATTTTGTTACTTGGGATGTTCGCTCATTTTCTAGCTAGATCTTTGCTTTTTTCTAGCCTTCTATCCCTTTGAAGACTAAGCAGAAGCGTCCCAAGTGGATACCAACTTAAACAACCTTGAAGACTCCATCCATATCCTGGAATGGAAATCATCCAATGCTCTAAGACACTCGAAGAAATTTCTGAGGACTTACAACCGAGAAAATTCAAAGATTTTCCTTGATTTTTGAACTTTGGTACATCTCATATCGGAGATGAATAACTAGCCTCTGCAAAACAGTCTCAGATACTGGCTTTCGTCAAAACCCTGAGACTCTATCATGAGTTACACGCTACTACAAACTGTCTCCTAAATTCTCAAATTCAAATTTAAAGAAATGGTCAGGAACTGTTTTTTTTTCTTCAAAGTCATAATCATTAAAAATAGATAAATCGCGATTTAATAAAAGATTATCATCACAAAGCAAAGACCGACCGAAGGCTCGACTTTCCCAAGAAACCGATGACGTAATTACCAAGTCCGTTAATTAACAATCGTTCAAATAACAGATAATTACGGCGTTTAACGTTAATTTATTATTTCTGTTCATAATTCAACGGGCTACGACGACCAGCGAGCCGACTAAATACCGGCTACGGTAGCGTCGTTGACTTTTTGTTCACGATTTTCCCTTTTAATTGTCGGTTGCAGGAATAGAACAGCGGAAAATGCTAGGAAAAATGTATAAGTCGGGGAGAGATTATGGACTGTTTTCCCGGTTAATTATTCAGGAATCTTTTGACGGAAAACGGAGTTGAGGAATAAATACCTTCCAATTATAATTATTTTTTTCAGATACCAGAAAAAAAGAATAGTAGTAGTTAAAGGATTGAACTATTTAATGAATAGTTTAAGAACGTTATCGACGATCTTTAAGGCTATCGGATGACTGTAATGTTCTACAAGCAGAGGTTTACGCTATAAAGAAAGCGGCCAGTTGTGTACTGATGATATCAGCCTCTTCTTGAACTGATAAAGGAATTTTGAAGTGTACTATAGTGTTACTGAAGTAACACTATAGTCTAAGAGCTAGCAACGTTTTCGAGAAAGTATTTTAAGACGTCTGGCTCTTTGATATATCTTTTATTATGCTCTCTGGAACAGCGTGCAAGCCGTCTGGCGGCCGATACACGTTGCGTTCACTACTGCGCATCCAAAGAAGATCCTATATTTTTTACTTAGCGCTTTAAATTCTAGTATTGAATAAAAACCGAGTAAGTATCCGTTAGATCGGCGCGTAAAGCTTTCGCCTATGAAGCGAAGGTCAGTGGTTCGATACCGGCTGGGAGTGCAACTTTTTTTATTTTTTTTTTGTTTATATTCTGATAGTAAAGTATTAAATATTTGTTTTTTTATCACCAGAACGGATGGCGTTTATGGGTTTATGATCCGTAGTGTATATAAGTAGAATTTGATACTTTCATTTGTTTTGAAGGATTGTTGTGGTAATTAATTATTAGATAGGTTTAGGATGGTCTGGCTGCCGCGCCGGTAGGTTGCGTTCACTACTGCGCATCACATGATAGGTAAAGGTGTCTCATTTTCGTGCGGTTTTTTGGGATTTCTCGTTTATGAGTGGAGATACAATGATGCGTTTTTTTTTCACATTACTTTGCTAGTTTGAACTGTAATTTCTGTATTATCCGGGAAATGATGGAGATAAACAATTGTGACTGATTAAAATTTTATTTTAAGATGCAACTTTTGTTAACAACATTCTTAGAATTCGAATAATGAATTGAACAAGACAAGTGACATATGTCTAGAAAAGACAGCGGTTTAGATTGACAATTTAGTTATGTAAATTTTAGAGTGACAATTTTGATTATGCGAAAGATATACTGGTTGCCTAACGATTAACATTAATTTAAAAATAAATCCCCAACATGAATACTGAACAAAACATTTAAACAAAAGCAGACCACACAAAACAAATTGTTGGTTAGTAACAGTTAGTAGTAGTCAGAGATATAGATGTAGTAGTATTTTGGTTTAAAGGCTACAATTGCCAGGCTATCCAGCCGAGAGATAAAATTATCGTTTTTTAATAAAAATTTAAAAAACATCATAAAGTTATAAAGCTAGAAACTCTATTTTTTTAAGTTTATAAAAATAATTTATAAAAAAATATATATCCTTCAAATCATTCAATTTAATAGTTGTTGCACATAGTGCACACACATTTTTTTTAAATATGAGTTATTTACATTTGTTTTCGACATTTTCGCAAAGAATAGTCTACTAATAGACACAAAACTAAGTAGTTTTCTGGACCAATCATCTAATTGGGGGATACACAAATTCGAAAATTAAATTTTAAGATCGTTAAGAGACGACGGTGGCGCCGTCTGGCGGCCGTAATTCGCATTATGAGCGAGATAACGACGCATTTCTAAAACGATTAGCGCGATTTATTGACGAATCTCGGTGGAAAATCGGAGAACGGCGGCACTAAGTCATAATCTACATATGGATTCGCTATTTAGGCACATACTTAATCCTAATGTCAATTCGTGGAAGAAGGAGGGATAAGTGAAAGGGATATGGAAGGGTTACAGTTGGGGGTAATCCAAAGAAAACGACGCTTGAGCTGGTTTTCGAATCGATTCTTAATAATTTGTTGGAATTAGTGAAATTTGGTTAGTTACATTTAAAATCATCAGAGAGCTGAATATCGATAACACAACTCAAGTGAAAGCAGGGGAATAATCTAACACGAGACATACCAACATCAGGAGGCATTAGACAAGGAGACAGCCTTAGTTCCTTCTTATTCACTCTCTTAATGGACGTCATCTTAGAAAAGGTGACCTCGATGAATATCGATTATCAATGGGACACAACACAGTTAGCATGGTGTCTTACGCTGATGATGCAGCCATTATCGCGGAGACAGAGGACGATATGCAGAGACAGCTTCATAAATTCTCTCAAGTAAGTCCAGAATTAAATTATTATTATCTCTATAGAAAAAACGAAATGCTTAACTTTCTCTAAAGAGCCGGTAAGATGCAAACTGGTAGTAGAAAACAAAATTATTGAGCAAGCTTCACAGTTTAGATACCTAGGAATAGATATGTCATACTACCATGATCCAGAGAAAGATCTGAGAAGCTAGATAATGAGAGCAACAGCCATGTCAGGATGTCTTAAGGTGTACGCGCACTGAATCGGTACCAGTCCGGCGAAGGCGGTGACTCGACTATCGTAGATAGGTAGAGGTAGGAATCTGGCCTCTACAGGCCGAAATGTTTTAGTAGACGCCGGCGCCGTCTGTATGTACGATGGTCGCAGTCGCTTTTGCTGGTCGGTCCGATCCGATGCAGTGCGCGCGGAGCCTTAAGGTTGTCGTCCACTAGACCGCGGCGGCGCCGCCATGTGGAAATTTCTTTTGTCTGCTTGCCATGTATTTAAATGGACCAACGCACATTAGAGCGCGCAGCGCAGAAGCGCGCCGCGGGATTTCCGTCAGAAGTCGGAAGACTTCTCTAGCAACTTTTCCGTCTCCCGCGTTTCGGCGCGTTGCAGTGTGCGTACTCACAAGGGAAATAATTTTGCATTCGAGTCTTTTCAGTTGGCTTTTTGACTAGGAACTAGTGATATGTATCAATGGCAGAATTGTATTTTTAAAGGTAAATTAGGCAAATCGATTTTCATAAAGGAATATGATATTTTTTTTAGTCTTCCCTCACTAGAGACAGATGGACGAAATGCCTTTCTATCAAAGATTTAATATAATTGAGGGGTGTAGAGGCAAAACTGGCAATCTCCACTTTTTAACAAAAGTGACAATCTCCAATTTTTAAATTCTAATTACCTAAATATATAAAAAAGATCAGGGTTTTTTTGACCACATAACTAATATACACATCAGAATAAATAAGAATTATCAAAAATATTAGTAATTTGTCTCTTCTGAAAAAATATGATGAGTAGATATACCCGGTGTTTTTTCTTCTAAAACCCTCAATTGAGGAGTGCGTAAAATGTTTCCTTTATATTTTGTAATACTGAAAAAAATGATTTTGTCTTTTATTAAATCTGGAAAAAGATGGTAAAATTCTCCAAACTTCTTTCTTTTTTTGTTAATCGTATGAGTCCAAACTTTTCCTCACCCCCTCTTCCTCTTCCTCTGTTAGAAGAGCACAAAAAATACGCTTTCGTCCGTACTTGAACTCATTGCTTTAAAAACTAAACTACAGTAAGTAAAAAACACTTCGACTATAACTAAATAGCGTTGCCGCGTTTCAAAAGCGCGCTATAGTGGGCGCAGTTCCTTCGCAGCCGGAAAAAATTCTCTTCCCAGCGCCGCGCCGCGCAGCGGTCTAGTGGGCGACAACCTTTAAGGTGTACGCGCACTGAATCGGTACCAGTCCGGCGAGAAACGGCGAAGGCGGTGACTCGACTATCGTAGATAGGTAGAGGTAGGAATCTGGCCTCTACAGGCCGAAATGTTTTAGTGGCCGCCGGCGCCGTCTATATGTACGATGGTCGCAGTCGCTTTGGCTGGTCGGTCCGATCCGATGCAGTGCGCGCCCAGCTTTAGGCAAATAGTGTGGACAAACCCCTTCCCATGCGAACAGACAGAAAAATTAAAATTTATAAGACTTGCGTCAGACCAGTAATGACATATGGCATAGAAATCCGAGAGGAAACAGACAAAACCAAAAGCATGTTAAGAGTCGCTGAAATGAACAACTTAAGAAGCATAATGGGGAAGACTAGAAGAGACAGAATTAGAAACACAAATATCAGACAACAATGTGGAATACAGGACGTAGTGAGATGGGGTAGGCAAAGAAAAAGACAATGGTTCGCAAACGTAAAACGCATGGAAGAAAACAGGCTACTACGCGTAGCTCTTGGAGGAAAACCCATGGGTAAGAAATAGCCGGGAAGACCTCCAAAAAGATGGAAAGATAGTTGGAAGTCTATCTCCCAAGAACTCCTACAGAGGCAGCATGAACTGTAACCGGGACGGCCTGAAATACATAGCGGAAATTTCTGATTTCTGCCGTACAGAGCGCTGCAGTCGGAATTTTTTGAAATCAACTGAAATGCAGCAAGCCTTACATTCTATATTATAGTACAAAGATACAAGTACTATAATATACAAGTTCTGAAAAAATAATATGTAAATCTAAACAGTAGAATTAAAAATTAAACGAACAAAACAAAAAATTTCCAAAGTATCAATGACCTCGGCGGCCCAACTTTGAAAGGCTAAAGAAAATTTATCCCTCTAAAACAAAGTTGGGGATTTGTTCTTCTAAATTCAAAAACTTTTTAAAATGGGACAAAGTAACAGGTAGACACAGTACTAAAATTAAAGTTTTGGAGAGAATATGGGTCAAAGTCCAAAGTTTTGTTTAAAAACTGCTATTAAAAAGTTAAATTGTAAAGATTGGGGTTAAGAAACTTGCCCGTTCGGGCAAAGTTGGATTATCAAACTTCTTTGCATTATGTGCCATATTTATTTTGGCGCTTCGAGCTTTCCAGATATTAATTCACGGTCAAACTTTGCAGACTACGACTTTGTCACACTTCGGGAGACTTTCAGTTTCGAAAGTTACACGTGCTTCCTTCTTGTTGTCTTTAAATAAATTAGTAGATAAAGCTAGAATGTAATATATATGAATTACTTAGTACAACGACTTATACATATTAATACAGAGTCAATAACAATGATCGAAATAGAAAAAGAAGAATTTTAGATCGAAGGCGCATAGAAAATGCACAGACATATCTCTCACTGTCAAGGATTTTGTCGTTGGACAGACTATGAAAGCATCTTAAAAGAAAAAAAGATCTTAAATTAAAGCGAAGAAACAAGCAGGAAAGCCTCGCAACTTCCTTAATCCAAATATTCTGGATAAGGCACCGGGCTGGCTCGGGTCCGAAGCCTCGTCTTGCCATAAATTAGCTCCGGCAGCGGCAGCGACTGCAATAAACATTCCTGGCATAAATTACCTGCATTTTCGGATTAATTACACACTTCACTAGCGTTTCTGGATCGGAATGGATTCTGTTGCCGCTCGCCCTAGTCTGGATACGCGGTTTGGGCAGAGGGTGGGTTAGACGCCTTATCTCGGGCCTCATTTCCTTCGCTTATCGGCAAACAGGGCCGGAGTGGCTGATAATTAATGAGAATTTGGTGGGGCATAAAGAAACAAAAAAAAAGGATTACATATTTAAAAAGACTAAACAAGTTTTATTTTTTGATACAGGGTGGTCCGAACAGTATTCCGGAAACTTCAGCAGCATGTTTTGTAGATAAAAATAAGTCAAAAGCTTTGTATAAATATATGACCTAAAATGCTTAGTTTTGGATTTTTTCGAGGCGCCACGAAACTTTAGTGGAAATTTTTTGACAGTTGAAAAGGTAAACATAAGATCTACAATCATAATGTGAATGAACTACAATGTCTATATATTGAAATATTACCCATTTGAGTTTTAGCATTTGATGTAACTAAGGTTGGTAATATTTTTTATTTAAGGAAATATGTTAGATATACCTACATATGAATTTCTTCGAAATTGCCATGTTCTAAAAAATATAGTTCTGCCGCCTTTATTTAACTAAAGCTGGTATTTTTCTATTTAACGAAATATGATGGATATACACTTGATTTTGATTTTCGGGTGTTATCTGGTTTTATATTTTCAATTTCTTCTTTAATGACTTGTTGGTTTACTTTTCCAAATCGCGACATTTCGCTATACACTTCTTACTCTACGTACAGACGTTTTAAAACTAGTAATAGCTTAATGACAGAATCGCAAACAAAAATGACAAAACACATAATATGTCAAAAACATCAATACCTTGGCCAACAAATTGAAATTATTTTAAAATGTCATGTTGGATTAATATTTTTTTCAAATTTAGGTGTGAAATTTTCTTACCGAATACCACGCAAGCTTAAATTATTCCTGGAAATTTTCTTTCGGGCACGAATATTTTAGGAAAATTATCCCTCGTCTTCGACTCGGGATAATTTTCAAAATATTCGTGCCCTCAAAAAAATTTCCGAAAATAATTTAAGCTCTTGTGATATTATAAGTGAAAATTGGTGTCTGGGAGTTTTTTGACATGAGAAATTTGATTATGATGCCAATATGACTCCTATTTGTAGGGGGCGCCACTTTTCGTCCGTACCTGTATAAAACTACTGAGTAAAAAATATACATTTGCAACGTTTTTTACGTAAAAAAGGTCTCTTGGTAAAAATCGCCTACGAGTAACGGTTCTCGAGATATTTGGAATCGGAAATATCAATACCTGTCATCATTTTTAATACCTCTCAATAATCTCTCAATACCTGTCATCATCAAGTAGACATGTTAACTAAATAGTTATTAGACTGAAATCATAAATGCGAAATGTTTTTGTACCAAAAATTCAACAGAAACTGTTGAAATTGTTTGAATTTTTTTTTTTTTCGAAGAAAAATTTATGATTAATTTAAAAAAATAAAAGTTATTTATTTTTAAAAATAAAAAATCACGTTTATTTTTTGTCAATAATATACATATTGACTAATTTCATTCTAAATATCTTGAGAACGGTTGCTCGTAGCGATTTTTACCAAGAGATGTTTTTACGTAAAAAGTTACAGAGATGTTTATTTTTTCGCTCGGTAATTTTATACAAACACGGCCAAAAAGTTATTACGCTAACCCTAACCTAACCAAACCAAATTACGCTTCAAAACAGGCAAAGCACAAGTAGGTGGTGCCCTCTTGGTGTCATATTGACACCAAAATCAACTTCCTCATGTCAAAAACTCCCAGACACCAATTTTCATCCAAATATTGACGTTACTTCAGATATTATTTAGAAAAAATCGAAATAAAAATGAAACTTCTACACCCTGTATCTCCGAAACCAAGCATTTAAGGACATACATTTATACGAAGTTTTTTACTTATTTTTATCTGCAGAATATGTTGCCGAAGTTTCAGGAATACATATCGGACCACCCTGTATAGTAGCAAAGTAGTACAAGATATTAACAACAGAAACAATCAAAGATTTTCCTTCATTTAAAAACAATGTTAAAAACCAAAACATACGGTTTTATATTAACTCTAATTCTTTGGGGGGTTTAAAAAAACAATTTAATTTAATTTAAAAGCCGTTAGAGAGAAATCTCACAACTTCAAATATGCGCACATAGTGCAGCCACAATCTTTTTTTTGGTTCGAGAATAGAACTCCTGTAAGGAGAGGCCTTCAAGACCCGCAATTTTGCGATAACCAACGCGAGCACGCTTTATTATCGTCGTGTGACTCTACAATCGTGCATTTGTGTCCCGGTGAGAGTTGTGACAGTTGGTAATTGCGCAGCTTGTCACGCACGCAGCTCGAATACACGACAGCTATAAACGTGACGTAGTAACTGCGCAAATTGGCGATATACGTATCAGGACCGACATGCAAACTGGGCTTTAGACTGAATGCCTTATTTAATTACCTCGAATTAAAGTAATAGGTATGTTTAAATTTAATTTTTACCATGTAGCGTTTGAATTCTGCAGCATAATATTATTAGAAAGAAGATTGTAAGTTTTCAAGTGTTAATCTATACTAATATATTAGGCCAAGGTTAGTCTTGGGTCGAGATTTCCGTATGTAAGAAGAGTACAATGCGTTTATAATGTACTGAACAAAGAGAGGACAGTCAACACGTTGCCAAACGTATGAAATAAACCGAGAAACTGTGCAGGGGATATAGCAGATTTGTCGCAGTAGAAGTGTCTAGCCCTAGCAGTCAACTATTAAGCTTGACCAATCAGGTTGGTTAGCGTGGTTATTTGGAGGGTGTTAATTCATTTGTGTTTGTCAAAAACTCTAACGTGATTGGTCGGGCTTAATAGTTACCTGCTAGGGCTAGACACAAGTGTCGCACTTGACCGGTCGACCCAATCAATACCTCTGTCAGTACTTAAAGTTCTAAGGAAAGGTGTACGTCATGCGTTCAGCTTCACGATTTAATTACATCTCGTGATACTTAATTTGTTCATTTATTAACGAATCGTTGTAATTTTCCCTATAGCTTGAATTTTTTTAAGTGCAAGCTAGAAACACTTGCATTTTTGGTAAAAATAAGTGGAATTGAATGGGTGTTCGATAGTGGTCGCGCTATTAGAACTCTGAATTCAAAAATCGATATCTCGAAATCTATTAGAAATAATAGATTGTAGTTTTTTCAAGAACTTTGTTAACATTTCTGCTGTATTTTCTTTGTAGACAGTATGTGAAAATCTTTATCAATAAAAAAATTACACTATTGCTAAAAATTGCTATGCTCTAAAATTAAATGGATGGATTGTTTACAATTTTTAAATGGAAAAACAACCTTATCGAATTTTTCTTATGTAAACATATTGTAAAATATCCGATCTTGAAAATAAAAAAAAGTTTTAATATCTAAAGTGGTTCCAGAGTTATGGCTTGTTATAGTATTAAATTATCGCGATTACTGACGTTTTCTCGTTATAAAAAAATGACACCCTAACGATATCCTTATAATTCCATTTCAGATGCTCAGAAACATGTCTAATGATTTTATCTAGTTATCTCTTGAAAAAAAAGTCTTTTAAAAATAAGCGGTTTGCGATCGTGATTTTACTTTACTTGATAGGGAGAGGCGTATCGGCAACGCCGCAACAGCACACCGTCGCGCGTCTCGTCGGTCGGTCGCATTTCTCTCACTCCGACTTAATAAGATCCCTATGCGATTTACTTCCACTCATGTAAATGCCGACCCAAAAGTAACAGTTGCCAGCACGGTATATAAAATCCTTAAGTGACTGACTCACTGATTAATCACGATCCTGCTCAAACCACTCAACGTAAAAAGCTCAATTTTGGCATACAGGTTGATTCTAGGGAGTAGAGGTTCGATAAGAAGGGATTTTTCGAAATTCCAGTTCCAAGGGGGTGAAACCACCCTTCAAATATTACAATATTTTTTATTTAAAAAACGGTCAATTTTCCGAAAAAACGCTTAAACACGTATATTTTATTTTGTTTTTTTACATATTTTAAGATTTTTGAAAAATTTATACAGAGTGTTTCGAAAAATCTGGTCATCGATTAATCACGATCCTACTTAAAGCGCTTGACGTAAAAAGATGATTTTTGGAAAACGGATTGACTGTGGGGTGTACACAAAAATGCTTTGAATAAGTTTTATGTCAATGACATCTAAAGTTTGATCTCGCCAAAATTATCATTGATTGTCATTAACCAGTCGTCTTTGACGCCGTTTTTTTTGATCATACGATATAATTTTTTTTTATAATTACTGGTACCTTAGTTAAAATAATTTTGATTGTAATATTAAAGTGAATTGTTTCTGTGTGTTTTTTAATATTCCCAGTCAAAGTAAAAAAAACGAGAAGAAAAATAATACTTTTGATGTTAATTGAAGGAAATTCCTCGACAGGAAAATTCCCGAACGTTTTTCCAAAAAGAAAAACTCCCGTTTCTACGTAACTCGAACTTTTCTTACGGCGAAATAAGGCTTTAGAAAGAAGCTGGGCTCTTTTATATACGAAGAAGTAGGAGTAGTCCCTCGCGTTGGTGTAACGTTTCCAGAATCCTGGAAAACTTTTATGTATTTTCGTTCTCGTTTGGCTGGCAAAAGTCGACGCAGGAGGTCTTTCTCTACATTCTTTTTTTTATAAAAGACATTTAATTTGAAAAATTTTAATTATTAAAGTTTCGTTCTGGATGGATACGTCTGGCGATTTCAATTTTACGACCTTTAAGAAAAAATATATAACAATAATTGTGTTTGAAATAAAAAGAAATAAATATAATGTTCATCACTGTAATTCTAATTTTATTTAAAACATGTAAAATTATACAAGGTGAGTTTTTTACGACGTTCTCTATGGGTATCTCGGAAACTACTGGAGATACTGTCATTTTTGACATATGATACAAACTTATGTTTTTTTTTAAATGGAAACCATAATTGGCCATGACTTCATAGAAAGCGCCATTTTTAAGCTTTTCAGTGATATAACATATAGTATGTTTTTTTTCGAAAAATTACTGAGTTATAGCCAATTCTTATCATTTTTAAACAATTTCACTTAGCCATGGAAACAACTTCAATCGTCGTTGTTCTCAGAAATATCAAACTGTCACATCCAAACTTGGTAAATTAAAATAACCAAAAATTGTAAATATGAATTTTTCAAATGAAGAAAATCGTCTAGGATTCTTTTGGTTCACGCTTTTTTTATTATTTACGCTTTTTAGAGAATGGTTTTCGAGACATGTTAGAAAAGTTAAATTTAGAGACTCGCGCATCAATAGAATGGTTTCAACATGGCTTTCATTCTGACTCTCCCCCCCCCCCAAAAAAAAATGAGAAAAATGTTAGAAATTATTTATATCATAATTATTCAAACTCTGGGATAGGAAAAGGTGGACCAATTTCATGGGCCTCCTCGATCATCTATTTTAGATTTTTCATGCGGTATATTTTTTGAACATTTTCTAAAATAACTTAGTGTAAGTAGTGATATTATTTTTTAAAGTTTTAGTTTGTGTAATGTAAATTGTAAAGAACTAAAAGAAGTTATAAATTATATTAATTAAATAAATAACAGAATTAGAATACCATACCAAATAAGAAACATTAGTCAAGAAAGACAAGTTGGCTATACATAACTCAGTCATTTTTTGAAAAAAAGCATATTATAGCTTATATCGCTGAAAAGCTTAAAAAATGTTGCTTTTTATGAAGTCAAGGCTAACTATGGTTTCCATTTTAAAAAACATATGTTTGTGTCATATGTCAAAAATGACAGGCTTTAGAAAAAATCGGAGAACGCAAGCTCATTAGGAATGTGATTATCTACAACTTTTATCTGAAAACTTTTTGTCTAAAATAGATTATAATAGAATTAGGGACAATTTTTAAAATAGCCGAAATTTGTATTTTTCGAAATATCTAGTAAGCCATGAACTTTTTCAAAAATCTGAAAGGCGCATTTTTATGACCCCACAAAACTGCAATTCTTTCCCTATTTAACCGACTCTCTATCTCCAGTACTTTCCGAGATGCCCATAGAGAACATCCTAGGAAACTCACCCTGTATAGTTACTTACCACTGAAAATTATATCCTTATTGATTTCAAACCAATCCATCCAGAATCCGTCATCTCACTCTCACTTATCCATGATTATCCGACATTTTTCCGATTCCGGAACCGCAACTTCGAACTTTATTCGATTACATAATTATTTTTAATCAATTATAATCAATCAAAATGATAAACGACGCCTCTACCACCCTTTACGAAATAATTATAAAACGATGCTGCGGCGCGCCGCAAGGTGGCGCTTCGCTGCGACTACCTGATGCCGGGCGAGGCGAAAAGAAAAAAAAGGCGTCTCTTCCGTCTTTTACGGTAATTAATTTTCATTAAAGCCGGTGAGTAATAGAGGAATCTTGGAAGAAAGACGGAAGGAAGTAGTCTTGGTCGGTTTGTGTTAAGTTTGGGTAGAAAAAAAATGTCTTGTACAGGGTGGCGCCTCTCATACGCCGCTGAGGCTTCAAGGAGAACGGTAGTTTAACGGTAGTTAGGTTAACTGAAAACATTTTATAAAAATATATAGAATTATACAGGGTGCCCCCAAAAAACGTTACACATCAAAGTTGTGCTTTTTCTAATGGAATACCCTATATATTAATTGATTTTCGGATTCTAGGAAAAAAATAAAGGTGAGTTTTGTTAAAGAAGCATATACCTAAAATCTAAGGATTTTCACATATTTCACATTTTGTAAAAATGAAGAGTAAATTTTAAATTTCAAAAACAGCTGCCTAAACTTTAGTTGACCTTGTATTGCCTGATATTTAATTACAGTAACCATTGTATGTTAAACGAAATTGAAATTTGACCGGAAAAGTTATACAGGGTGAGATAAAATTAATATGGAACATTAATCACTTTTAAAAGCAAGTTACTCGTTTATTTTAAATGCAACACCCAGTATATTATTCCGGTGTGCAATGGGGAATTTATATATCTTCAAAATATTATTAAGGTTGCCTACCCCTCAGACAAAGATATTCCTAGATATTTTAATTTTTATGATTTTGCGTCAGTAGATCTTTATTATTTGAAAAAATCTAGGGTGGCTGTGTTATACTTTTTGTTAATTTAACAAAAATTCAGGATTGTAGAGTAAAATACTCAACGGTAATAAAAAGATACACGTTTAAAACATTTTTCAGTTATTACACAATTAAAACTAGATATAAATCTATAATTATGTAAAATGATTATCTTTTCAAAAGGATCTTACTACCTCGAAAAGCAGCTAAACTAATTTCTCTCATGTTGTCGACAATAGTTGGTCGAGATTCTTAAACACTGACAACATATCCCCATATTCAGACAACATATCCCCATAAAAAAAAATCAGGAGCATTTTAGTATTCTATTAATTATTGGTGAATGCACACTGCACTAACTAATAGAATCATATCAATTCTCTTTGATGTAGGATAAGTTTGTATTTTCGGCAAATTTCTGAGAATTTTTTTGTTTTAACTGGCACAAAATGATAACTAGTTGTTAAAGTTGGACTAATTAGCTATGTTGAAGTAACGTCAGACATATCACAGCCACCCACTAGATGTTAAAACATAATAAAGATCTACCCAGATCAAATCATGTAAATGAAAATATGTAGGAAAATCTTTGTTTGATCGGCAGGCAACCTTAATAGTACTTTGAAGAGACATGAATTCTCCATTGAATATCGGAATAATATACTGGGTGGGTGTTCGATTGAAAATAAAAGATTAACATGCTTTTAAAGGTGGCCAATGTTCAATGTTAATTTTGTCTCACCCTGTATAACTTTTTGGATCAAGTATTAATTTGATTAAAAGTACAGTAGTTAATTTAACTACATATTAGGCTATACCGGGTAAATTCCAATCTAAGGTAGCTTTTTTGTAATTTAAAAATTGTTCTTTATTTCTAAAAATTCCTAATTATGTCAAAAATCTTACATTTTAGTCATATACTGCTCTTATAAAACTGGCCTTTATTTTTCTCGAAGAATCCGAAAATTAATTAACATATATGTAACTTTTTTTGGAGACACCCTGTAGAACTCTCTATATTTTTAAAAGGTGCTCTGAATTAACCTACATATGCTCACAAAATTTCATTTCAATACAAACTGTCGTTCTCCTTGTATGTTAGTAACTTTGAGAAATGATAACGATAACGGCATACGCAAAATCTCTTTAAAATTTACCTTTACTTATCTTCTTCCATCTCCTAAAACCCCTCTTTTACCAAAATAGGAAAACCTACGAAACCCCGACTCTAATCTTAGACCTGCGAGGGCTCTAAACTACCCTCTATCCCTCAAAAACAAATCCGTTCGCGAAAACAGTATAGAACGGCATATCAAAGAACCCGCCTAGATAAGAAGGGATCAAGCGTCGGTGCCACAATACGTAACCTATGATGTTTATGTGGTTTAATTTCCCGAAAGCTATTAAAATGGCCGGGCCCAGACGAGGCTAATATGTCGAAGATCAGAGCCGGGACGCATAAAATTCATCAAAGGGGATTGTGTGCTCGCGGTAGGGCGGCAAACAGGGGCAGAGGAGGAGAGGGGGGTCCTAATGTGACGTTCTTGATGGGCGGTAGATTGGGATCCTTTATAGGAGGCATGTGGGGTAACAAAAAAGGCTAGAAAGGTAAACAGGGTAAGTTTCAAACTCGTTAGATGTCTATTTGTGATTTTAATCTGTAATATATTAAGTTTTGTGATTGGAAAGTTGCTTATTATATACGCCTGTTCTTCATCTACTGAGTATATTATAATCTATACTGAGAATATTACAGTGACTTTACTTAAAGCGTTAGTAGGGACGTCGGCGTCGGTTTAAGAAATATAGATAGTAATTGCGTGCTAAAAAATAAAATATACTGAAAATGGTTCGTCATTGCTTTCTTTAAAGTGGTTGTTCTTATCATTTAAAACTTCCCAATATGGCGGACTTCAGTATGGGAGGCTTAAAAAACGAAAATCTCTAGACTGGAATCGACTGTAGTTCAAATCGTTCAAATTGATAATCTGTGGTAATAAATGTGGTAATAATTGAACTCTGACACTTGGCTGACATTGACGTTTACGGTTTGGTTGTGATTAACTGTACTGAAATAAAAACATAAATTAAGAGAAATGGGGGTGATCTATCAACGATAACATGAAACCCATCATCCTATCTCCAACTCTTCTATTAATTTTACTTATTAAACAACTATAATTATTCAATAATCTTCGGTAATTCTAGGAACTCTCGAATATCGTCAAAACATGAAAACAGAAATTCACTTCCTGTAGTTCTTACGTCCCTTTACTGCGATATAAGAAACAGGTAGTTAATATACTCACTGAGAAAGTTTATAAAATACCTTTAAGTAAAATCTCTTCCGATCTCCGATAAAATACCTAACTTTATTCTTATTTAAATAATTTCAATAATCTATGGTTTTATTTATGACAACCTCCAAAAATTACCAATTTTCATAACTAGGTCGGCCATGTTGAGGAACTTTTTAAAAGATTTGTACTATACATTATTTTAATTGTAATTAACGTTGTTTGGTAAATTGCGACACAGACGGCTTACAAATAGTTACAAATTCCCCCAGTAAACTAGATTAGCAAACTAAACAAACCGTAAACACGTACATCGGACGATGCGCGACTTCCGCACCGCAAAATCCATATTTACGTTCGCATATACCTCCGGGGCATTTCTTATCGCGCTCCCCCTCGTCTCGCGTTACACCGTGCGCCCCCACGTACCTAATGTATTGTTTAATTAAATCTCATCTGACGTTTTTGCCTTTTCTAATTCTAATAATAACGGAGGTAGAGGAGGCAAGGCACGGGACGGACGGAACGACCCAAGGGTGAATAAGGGCTGTGTGTTACAAGGAGCCGACATGGGTTATTCTCCGAGATTTTTCTCAGTTTAGAGTACCTACATGAAAAAAGATGGGAAAGATATTACAGATTTTTCTCTTCTGTACAAAAAACTTATTATAATTTTTAATTCGTATATTTTTCATTTTATTGATTTTATGGAAAGCACTGTTCATTAAAATGTTGTACCCTATGTTATAGGGCTTGTTTCTTTCTACAATTTCCTGTCTCACAATGTACCGTTTATGTCCGGGAACGGTTCATAGTTTCATATAGTTGTCGATTTTCGAAAGAAATCAGTACATGTATATTATTTCGTATATTTTTCATTTTATTGATTTTATAGAAATCACTGTTCATTAAAATGTTGCATATGTTATAGGGCTTGTTTCTCTCTACAATTTCCTGTCTCACAATGTACCGTTTGTGTCCGGGAAGGGTTCATAGTTTCATAGTTGTCGATTTTCGAAAGAAATCAGTACATGTATATTATTTCGTATATTTTTCATTTTATTGATCTTATGGAAATCACTGTTCATTAAAATGTTGTATCCTATATTATAGGGCTTGTTTCTCTCTACAATTTCCTGTCTGACAATGTATCGTTTGTGCCCGGGAAGGGATCATAGTTTCATAGTTGTCGATTTTCGAAAGAAAACAGTACGTGTATAGTATTTCGTATATTTTTAATTTTATTGATTTTATGGAAAGCACTGTTCATTAAAATGTTGTATCCTATGTTATAGGGGTTGTTTCTCTCTACAATTTCCTGTCTCACAATGTACCGTTTGTGTTCGGGAAGGGTTCATGTTCATAGTTTCATAGTTGTCGATTTTCGAAAAAAATCAGTACATATATATTATAGCTTATCAGAAACCAAGTCATTAACCAGATATTTATATACAGAGTGGTCCGAACTGTATTCGTATAACCTCGATAGCATATTCTGTAGATAAAAATAAGTAAAAACCCGATACTTAATGTTATCTCTCTTCCGTACTCCGGACATTCAAAAACCTCATTGCTCTGTTGCCTCCTATCTTTACTAATAACGGAGATGCCGTATGATTTCAACCAAATTGGGATACCCTGTACAAATGAGTAAAAGCTTAAAAATATCTACAAAAAGATTTGCTCACCCAACTGTGATAACAAGTAAATAAAAAAAAATTAAAACGATTTAATGCTTATACTCCATATAAATATTGCTTTTTAAATTTATCTCTTTCAAAATACTAAAATCTAACCCATTCTCGTGGAATTACCCGCATACCAAACATTAAAATTCCTGATGATGTACGCGTATGTGTATAGCACGGATCATTAAGCTCCGATCAAGTGAGCTGGAGTACAGGGGAGTGTGGGGTAAAGAACATTCACGAGAGGGTGAAGATTATCCACATATACACACAAATATGAAATCTCCGCGGCATTTATAATATGCCGGGTATCGAATAACCGGCAGAACTTTTACCGCTCCTGTCTTTTAATTTCAGAAAATAAAACCGCACAGAAACCCTCACCCTTTGGTCGATTATAGCCCTCATCCCCCCATTTTCAACCCTTACGCAGTTTAATCCTGTTGGATTTTTAATTTTTGAGGTATAAACCTCGGGAACCGCAGGATATAATGACGGAAAGAATGTCTCGGGCTTTTTTTAATATACCTACTTGAGTCTAGATATGTTGCTTGATGTGTATAATAAAAATTCATTTTTGTTACATTAAATTAACAAAATGAAGCAGGTAAAAACTGCTTAAATGAAGAGAAAAATTGTCACAAACGTATAGACTTTTATTTTCTTAATGTTTTATAAAAAATAAAAAAATATACCGGGTGTTGCATCGTCCAGCGGGACATAGTAAATCCCATGTAAATTTTAATGGGGTCAATTATTGGCTTCCCTAATTATTTTAGAGAATAATTCTATTTAGGTTTATTGAAGAGCACTAAAACCCACATTCAAAAGAATAACTTTAGATATTTTTGATTAGCCCGTTTACGAGTTATCGCCGATTTCTTTTTAAATATTTCTCCTTTCTTATGGCCCTGTATTTACTTATGAGCACCAGTCAAGGTAAAAGAACTGTCAAATGAAGTTGTCATTTCATAAATTTATCTATTTAGTGCTTTATTATTATTATTAAAAACTCATACCTACATCAAAAATATTAGCCATGAATTACACTACCGAAGAAAAAGTATTGATGATTAAATGGTATTATCAAGGAAATAGTTATCAAAAGGACATGTTTGCTGCTCTGTATCCGAATAGACCGATACCTGGAAAATCTACAATCGCAAGGAATATCCAGAGATTTGAGACCAAAGGTACCCTAATAAATAACTGCAGATGTGAAGCAAGGCAGGAACAAAGAGAAGATGCAAGAAATGATACCGACTTGGAAGTTTTATTGTGCGTGGAAGAGAACGATGGAAAGATCAGCACAAGGAAACTTGAGGATGAAATAGGAATAGATCACACTACAGCGTTTCGAATTTTGAAACGACATAAATACTATTCCTTCAAATATGAAAAGCACCAAGAGCTACGAGATGGGGACGAAATACGGCGGCAGGCGTTTTGTTTTGATATGATGGAAAGAGCAAACACGGATAGGGAATTTTTAAAAAACATATGTTTCACTGACGAATGCACGTTTACCTTAAATAATGAACCCAATGTTCAAAATTATCGATATTGGAACAAAGAAAACCAACACAGGTTTGTCGAAACAAGGACGCAATATCCACAGAAAGTAAATGTTTGGGCAGGGATATTCGGACACAATATTATCGGGCCATTATTTCTTACGCGAAATTTAAATGCAGAATATTATTTGGAACTACTCGAAAATCATATTTTACCTGCTTTACATGATGCCTCTATGGAAAATCAGGAAGTTTGGTACCAAATGGATGGCTGCCCGGCATATAGTACCCTGGCTGTTCGGGAATATTTAGACAATAGTTTTAACGGAAACGTTATTGGCCTATATAAATCATACAGTAAATTGGCCAGCAAGGTCTCCTGATATTTCGCCAAATGATTTCTTTCTCTGGGGCCATTTAAAAAACAGGATATACAAGGATAAAAAATACCCAAATCTAGACGAGTTAAAAAATGCTATTTCTGCCGAATGTAATAGAATTTCAGTTTACCAACTAGCGAATGTAAGAAGAGAATTTTATGATCGCCTGGGTTATTGTCTAGCAGTCGATGGAGGAATATTTGAACATCTTCTTAAATTCTAAAGTTCTAACAATTTAATAGTACCTAAATTAATAAGTTATTGAATATTGTAATAATATTATAATTAACCTTGTAATTGATTACTTTATTTTACTTTAATTCATATTAATTTGTATTTATAAATACATCTTTAAGATTTCCGATGAAGGAATGAGTTTTCAATAATAATAAAGCACTAATTAGGTAAATTTCTGAAATGACAACTTAATTTGACAGTTATCTTTTACCTTGACTCGTGCTCCTAAGTAAATACAGGGCCATAAGAAAGGAGAAATATTTAAAAATTTCCTGTGTCCAACACAACACCCGGTATATAAAAAGTAATTTTAACACATTAGAGTATTTTTAATAAGAAACTTGTAAAAATAAGATATTTTTGCATAGTCTCACAAAAAAATATAATTTTGCAGAACAGTTTATCAATATTGAAATATTATTACTAAACGGATATCGCTTTCACAGTGAGTTTTGTGAATTTAAAAATTAAATTTAAATCAAAAACGCAATCTTGAAGTAAAATTGCATGTCTCCTAGATATATTCACAAAACCCTGTGTGAATTTACCATAATATATTTAGTAAAAAATGACGCTACGTCACGTGACTTCTTGTGAAGCCGATGCCTGTTACGTAATCGACGTAGTTAGAGGAAACAAGAAACGACGAAGAACATTATAATCTAAGCAGTTTTTTGAACAGGTGGGAGTCTCAGGACGTGGGTGATTAGTGTTTTTGTAATTTAAGGATAAGTATATTATACTAATTATATTTATATTTATGTATAGTTTCTGTAAATATAAAGCCAGCTAGCTCTCTTAAAAACAATCGCCATTTATTACAACTATTTGCATTTTAATTTTAGCGATTTTTTTAGGTAAACATAATTATTGTTTTATGATCTCTCTATATTAACATATCTCTAGGTATTATCTATTCTTTCAGACTGTGTTTCGGAGAACAAATTTAATAGAGGACCGAAGTAGGGGACTCTAACCTAACCTATCTAATGACGATTTTGTTTCTATTTTGGTTAGGCACACAATTCCAGTAAGGTTTTTTTAGACAAAAAGAGATGGCAATGAATATTTTACATACATAATTTCTGCTTTGTGACTTTTTATTATAATCTTTATAATAAATATTATAATTATAAACACGTGTTTTATTACGTTTATTAATATTAACCAATACTTTGTGAATTTACAAAAGAAATTGTAAATTCACTATAATAAAATGTTTTAATTTGTTGTTACTCTATATCAATATTATAAGAAGTTGGCGATTTTAAAAGATAAATTTACAATGAATAAGAAAATTTACTATGAGATACACATTTTTTAAATAAATTCACAAAAAATATTGGTGAATATAAAGATATATTGTAACATATTTACATACATGCCATAAATTAGTCATACGGCGATTTTATAAACGAGTTGTAAAACTAAAGAACGGATGGTAAATTTACTACTATAATCTGTGGCAAGAAATAACCCTCAATATTATTATTAAGTTCACAAATTATTTTTTTCAGTGTAACACAAAAAATTTATAGGAAGTCTTTTTTTTTAATTAACTGTATTTAATTTTAAGTTTCATTTTTACGTAATATATGCATTTATTTCATTTAAGTATATTTTTATTATAATTAATATGTAGTAAGTTAATATTAAATCGTTTATAATAAGTTCTCTCTAACAATTTTTTTAATATTGACTTATTATAATACGTACGTATTACAAATTTCACAAAATAAATATCATTAATACTGCTATTTATTCAAGAAGTATGAAATTTATTTCAAAGAAAAAAGGAAAGGTAGGAAAGTTATATGTCCAACCTAAGTGGGAGGAACCTGCCTACAGACGTATGCATCTGCGCAATAGAAAAAATATGGCTGCATATAAGGAAAACTAGCACATACAAAAAAAATCAAAGAAAAAAAATATTGATTTTTTTTGTCACAAAAATAATACATTTTTTTAATATATTTATTCATTTCAATAACAACTAATTTTGCTAGTGTTTGGTTACCGTTGTTCGTTGTTTTTAATACATACTACTATTAATGTTGTCGATCTATATTTATAAATCATTAGAAGCTTACTTGTAATTTTATATTTCCTCTAAATAAAAATTTAGTAAAGAATATAATATATGTATATTAAAAAAAATTAAAGCTGAGACAGTTATGAACCATACCAGGACAAATATCTTAAAATATAAGTTTTTAGACATATGTAGCTAAAAATCAAGAAGAGTATAATCACGAATCAAATTGATAATATAGCATATTAGATGAAGTTTAATATTATGTGTTATTAGTTTCAAATTCCAGGATTTCTTTAATAGTGTTTTTTAAACAGAAAAAAAATAATTTGCCCTTAAAAATCAAGAAGAAGAAAGTTCCTGTTTGTTAATATTTGTAAATTTTTGACATTTTTATACAATATAACTGCCAGAAGTGCCACGGCTATTAAATGTTCTTGAAAAAAATTCTCAACAGAGACACAGTGTGTTCTTATACATTGGTTAAATAACAAAAAATGTTGTTTATCTCGAAATAATGATTTTGACACTTAAAACATTGTTTACTTCAAGTCTTCAATTGTAGTTAAGGCGTTTTTTTTATTAACACGGCAGTATAATCAGTGTCATATATAAATAGTCCAGCATATTAGTTTAAAAGAAGTTTAAATACCATACGATCGAAAAAAAAACGGCGTCAAAGACAGCTGAGGAATAACAATCGATGATAATTTTGGCAAGGTCAAGCCCTAGAGACTTACTGCCAGTTGGCTTAAGAAGGTTGTGTTTTTTATGTTTTACAAAATACAAAAAAAAAACCTTCTTTTTTGTTTTTATTTATGTATTGAATAAAAATGATTTTTAAAATGTGTAGTTTAAAATTTAAGAAAAAATATTTTTTGGAAATAGATTTTTGTATCTGGAAACGTTCTCTTCTTTTTTAATCTTTCTATAATGAGTATTCTGTCAATTTTTTACGTCTAGAGATTTATGTCGTCAAAGTTTCTATCGATTGCCATTTCCCAGCCTTCTTTGACGCCGTTTTTTATCATATATGAATTTTTATAATAATATTTCTTTTTTGAACAAAAAAATAAATTACCCTTAAGCAAAGGGTATGGAGAGAGAAATATAGGTCAGACTATCGAATTATAAAACCATCCCTCTGCGCAACTCAGAAAAATAGGGACTTACGTATGCATTTTACGGTATCTCCCCACGTAACACTACACACCTCCACTCCGTTCCACAACCTTACAGGGTTCAATTCAAGAGAAAAAAAAACAAACCCGAACCAAACTAAGACACCTATAGTCCTTCACGCCGAAACCGCGACATACTTGTTCCCATATCGTCTTTCTAAAACGTGGTACTGTCTCTCCGATGTGGAACAACCACGGCCACGTCGAAATATTATTCCATCGTATTGTTTGGAGTATTGGAGCTAGAATGGTGCGGAGTGCGCAGAACTGTTCCGCAAAAGGCGGTGCCTAACTTTAGAACGAACAAAAAACTTTTCCAAGCACAGCCAAACTGTCATAAACTGGCGGAGAGAAACTTATTGATCCGAAAACTTCGTCCAAAACTTCCTCCTAACTATATACACTCTCGGTTCCCAAGACAAAGTTAGTTAAAAGTCGTGCAAGACTTACCTACGAGGCGTCCAGTAGCGTCACGAGCTTCTTCGGGGTCGAAATAAGCAACGGCGAATCATGTCCAGCGAGGTTATGGTAAGTACGAACGCGGGAAATACGTATGCAGCTGGAGACGGCGGGTTTCGGCGATACCTAGAGGTTCTTGACGGTGGACGAAGCTGGCGAGGAGGTGACGAAGCTGGCCGGGAGTGGCCGGGAAATAACGAGTACAGAGACGGGGGGTGGGTCGGTTAAAAAAATATAAAAAATTATGCATGGTGTTCCGAACTGTATTCCGAAAGCTTCGGCAGCATATTTTACAGATAAAAATAAGTAAAAAATTTCGTATAAATGTATGTCCTAAAATACTTAGTTTCGGAGATACAGGGTGTAGAAGTTTCATTTTTATTTCGATTTTTTTCAAATAATTTCTGAATAACGTCAATATTTGGATGAAAATTTATATCTGGGAGTTTTTTGGCATGAGAAACTTGATTTTGATATCAATATAACTCCTGTTTGTTGGGGGCGCCACCTACATACGTTTTAATTGTTTTGAAGTGCAAAAACTTTTCGTCCGTACCTGTATAAAACTACTGAGTTCAAAAATATACATTTCCGTGACTTTTTACGTAAAAAATGTCTCTTGGTAAAAATCGCTACGAGCAACCGTTCCCAAGATATTTAGAATGGAAATAGTTAATACATGTCATTATTGACAAAAAATAAACACGTTGAATAGATAGTTATTTGACTGAAGTAATACATTTTTTTAAAGAACAGTCAACTCATATAGTACGGGCATGTCCAAAGAATGGCAGAAATAATAATCCCAAAGCAAATTTTAAACTGAAAACCTGCAGGAAGAAGAAAACAGGGTAGAGCGAGAAGAAGTTGGCAGGGAGGGATTGACACGTTTATGGAGGAAAGATATATCGGAGACGGTGCATGGAGAGACAGACAGGCATGGAGAGATGGCATCGGAAGACGTAGAACGTTATAGAGTAAAATATAGAGTACTCCCAAGAACGGTAAACTAATAGGATTGCTCATCCTCATAAGACGTACGTTCGCCTCTTCCCGCGCTTCAGCTGACAGTTGTGACGTCATTGTAGTCCTTGTCATGATAGTGTGTATTATTAGTTGCCTATGATAAACTTATAAAAATAACAGCTGAGAAATTTTGAGTCAATTATTTTGCCAATTTTAAATGTGAAAAAGGTGTTTTGAAAGTTTTTAGAGCTATAGAGTGTATAAATACGTTCATTTTGTTTTGTGGATTGTGACAAAGTGCTGACTAAGTGCCTACGATATTGTTTATTAATTATTTTAAAGTAAAATATGGAAATACTCTAAAAAGAATGCTTGCAAAAGGTGATGCTGGGAACTGCTGCTCTTAAAAATGCATTATCCGAGTATTTAATACGATTTATACAGTTAATTTTCTATACTGGATACATATAAGGTATTTAAATAAATAAACTAAGTAATAAACGTTTTACATCCGGCAACCAATAATGCACGTGTGTGTATTATTGGTTGCCGGATAAGTACTAATAACCATGACAAGGACTACAATGACGTTACAAAGCGAGGAGTTTTCGCATGCACCTGGCGGACACTTTAGGCTGAATGAGCAGTCCTATTAGGTTAACTGTTCTTGGAGTACTCCCAGAGTACTCTTTCAAACGAGATCAATCCGGAGTTATTAACATTTAAACAAAAACAAATCTAACCTTCTTCCACTACTTTACTTTAGTAGATATGACAAAATGGCCCGAACAAAAAAATCTGAAAGTTGCTGAAGATTATGACGTCATTATTTAATAGTACCCCTTATCTAGGCAAAATTCCATTTCAAAAAGGTCGATTTTTTTGTTTGCTATAGCAATTGCATTCTACAAACTTGAAAATAATTTCCAGCATTTTTTCATGGCATCTTCAATCATAATTTTTTTTCGCAGACTCTAGTGGTAATACTCTGCGAGATACAGCCGATAATGAATATAAGACACTCAGAACGTCAAAATTAGTCGTATGAATTTTCAATTAGTGTAAAAAGTTAACAAACTTTTGAATTTTCCACTAATTATACTTCAAAATTGGCGAGGAATGTCATTTTGGCGATTGATTATCATCTGTCAAGAGAAAATATTGTTAGAAACAATTGTTATTTGTCACCAAACTAACCAGCGCGAGAAGGCTGGTTCTTCTGGTTTTGTTTGCTAAACCGCTCTTTACCGAAGTTTACCGGTCTGGTTCGCCTGGTTTTGCAACGGAATACAGCCTAGGCCAGAGAAAAACTAATAACTAAAGTGAGAGGACTTGTGGAATAGGGCATTTCGTAGACAAGTTTATTTTGTCACCGCGCATCCCAGACGCGCATAGCGTTTAGGCGGTCAAAAAAGGAAGTTTTCAACTTTGCAAGTTAAACATTTGACAGGATTAATTAGATTGTCAGTAGCTTTTTCTATTTCTTAGTTCTAGAAGGAGATAACTAAAACCTGTTGATAATCGGGGCAAATCGGAGTAATAAATTGTTTTTAACTGAATGTGCCTGTTCCTTTAGCTTGTCAGAAGAGAAGATTATTGTCATTATTGATTATTTCAGATTCCACGATTATTCGGCATTTTTGTAATTTTTGTTTTGTGGTTGAGACCCAGACAAAACGTTTCCTTTAAAGGTAAGTTTTATCTCGGTAATTATTTTAACATACCTAATAGTAATAGTGAGTGCACATAATAATCCTACATTGCTAATTTAATTTTTTTTAATTTAAAACATCACATTCTTTTCTGATACCTATGGAACGACTAGGTATTATACCTGGTATTATTTCCAGTAATACAAATTATTTTCTTCAACTGATAGGTTCTTGTTATAGAATAAAGACTATCAAAAACATTGAATACCTACGGGATACCTACTGATACTCTGTGCGAGCTCCCAACCGTGCTTTCCTGTTCACTTCCCACCAAGTTAGATAAAAAAGGTACTGAAGATTGATTGAAGACTGACCTTGATTTGAAGTATGGCTAGGAGTATGGAGTTAGATAAATTATTATGTTCCTACAGAGTATTTTATTTATAAGTTTTAATGCTTTAAAGTCTAATAATAAATTTTCGCTGTCAACAAAATAATCTAAAAAAATTACGAAGATTTCTTACTATAAACTTGAAAGATTAAGATTCGGTTCAAATATACATTTAGATTTTTGGCGCCAATATATAGGTATGAATGCAACCTACTATATCGATAATGCGCTCATAGTTCGGGTTAGACGCCAAAGACCGCGCCACTAACACAGTCTTCAAAAAAGAACGTTGATCGGTCTCTCTCACTTTAGTTATTAGTGTCCTCTCTGTATTTTACCAAACCGTTCCGTATTAAGCCGTTAAATTATTATCTTTTTTAGGAACCGCTCTTTACCGGTCTGGTTCGCCTGGTTTTGCAACGGAATACAGCCTAGGCTTTCTCTATGGATACACCTGATTACTGCAAGCTGTTGCTTTTTAGAGTTTGTGAATGATCGTAACCTAAAAAGTATAAAGTGTAATTGCAACTACTAATTTATTCCACTAATTGCGAGGTTCTGAATAAAGTTTATTACTTGCGTAAGTTTAAAAAATTCTTCTAGTAAATAACCATGCACCCTAAGACACCTCCTCACTCCAAACAATTTACAGAACAAAAATACTAATTTTAAGAAACACGTCCAGTTTTTCCCTCCCGTTCCAGATAATATTTTTTCGCCCTTTCTCTCTTCAATCACCTCGGCGCCTCTGTCCAGAAAAGTGGGTGGTACTACCCTCCTCGCGGCGTCCGTTCCGTCGTCTGGGTGGACGCAGCTAGAAAGACCGCCCGCCTCGATCGATCACCCTCTCCCTCCTTACCACTCCTGTTCCTCCATCCTCCCACTCTCCCTCTCCAACGGTTTCTCCAGCGGAGGAAAGAGGTTGCACGAGGCGCGACGTGCTGGTGGAGAAGAGTGCAACCGGAGATGGTGTTTTTCGAGGAAAAGTTTCACGTTGGAGGATGGATGGATGGTAAAAAGGGTAAGGGATTGTATAATAAATAATAAATAATAAATAAATAACGTCTTTATTTTTTACTCGGCGAAATTCAGCAGAGCTGTTAAGTTAACCGAGCATATAAAAAAAGTAAATAATATAATACATTCTTAAAAAATAACATTCAAAGAAAAAAGAATTAGTAAGAAAAATGAAAATTAACAATATACTTTAGATAAGGAAAAATCAACAACAATAAGTTAAAGCAAAAACAGTAAAAATGAAAATTGTTCCGTAAAGGATACAAAAATTAATAAATCAAATTATTGTGTAATTCTATATCCGCTCAACATATAAGAAGTTTTTAATTTTGTTTTGAAAGTGAACGTCTTTAAATCAAGGGGAGTATAGATTCAAGTTGGAATTGTACATCTTGGTTTGCCAGGGTAGGAGAAAGAACGCTGATATAGCGCCGTGCGATGTTTGGGAATTTCCATATTATTACACTGCCTTATAGCATAGTTAGAGTATCAAGAAATTTAAGTTTATTAGTTAAATACTCAGGAAAACCATTCCGAAAAATTCTGTGTAAAAAACATGCAAAATGTAACTTTTGTCTGTCTTCAATATATTGTAGCCAATTCAACATATCTAGTTTATATGTAACATGGTCTCTCGATCTTAATCCGTATATTAAGCGAATACATGAATTCTGTACTTTCTGTAACTGTCTCTTAGATTTTGAGTCAGAGACAAGGCCCGTAAACAAAATTACAATAATTGGACTGTGATAATACAAAAGAGCCTCCACATAATTGCTTTTTAATTTATAGTTTTAGAAAATCTTTGTTTTGTATAGGTTTCTTAAGGAGATGAACGATGCCTGACCACTTTACTCACTTGAGATCTAAACCTCAACTGCGAGGTCAAATATAAGTCCTAAATATTTTGATTCCCCTTTCTACGGAGATAATCAGATCAGACATTTTTATTTTCATGTTCTGGGCCGCCCAGTTATTATTTGGTCAGAAGTAAACGATTACTGACTTTGTCGGATTTAGTTTTAACCCGTTCTTGCTGGAATAAGTGTATATTTTTTCTAAACACTGTTCAACCTTGTTCTGGGCTTCGTATGCTTCTGATTTTCTAAAACTTAAATGTAATTGGGTATCGTCGGCATATCTATGCATTTTGCAGTGGTTATCGTCCACTGCCATGTCCATGGTGTATATAATAAAAAGTAACGGACCGAGAATGGATCCCTGAGGAATACAGTGTGTAATGGGTACAGAGAAGAAAAGATATGGTAAGAACAAGGTTAAGAAAGGTAAAACGCGTACAATCGAAACATATAAAGAAGTTTGAAGTGAGGAAAACATAAAAAATATTCATATAAAAAAGTGTGTTTCATAGGCTGACAAATTATGATTTCTCTAATATAATTATTAAATTAAAGATTTCTTCCATACGCTGAAAGATAGATTTGTATCGGGTAAGGTAAGGTAAGATTTTGACAGAAGAAAAGCAGATGACGTCCCATACCAACCTATTTATTTTACTAAAAAAAGTTTCTAATATTTTTTAAGTTAACTATGGATTGGTTTAAATATAAATCCGTTATACGTCGTCTCTTGTTGTTTATAACCAGTTTTATTGGTTTATTTCAAAAATGACAGATCGTATTTCAATTTTATTGGTTTGACGGGACGTTGAACGACGAACGGACCCCGTTGCGTATGAACTCGCCTTTAGATTTTTGAGGCTTGTCAAAGTCTTACCGAATTATGGGTTAAAATTTAAGATGATACGCTTTGATTCGTGTTATTACGTGTGTTTTGTGTCTTTTGAAGTCAAGTGGAGGAAAAATCGAGGGAAAATTAACTGTAGACCCAGAGCACAGTTTATAGTTAATACTCGCTGCCCAGGCAGAAAGTCTTATACACCAACAAAGTTACCATCAATAAGGTTTGTATACCATCTCGTCGCAGATAAGTGCATCTCGTTATATAGTACAAGGATCGTACTAAAGATATACTACTGGGGTAGCTCTAAAATATCGACATCACACGATAGGTAAATAATGGATTTTAGTACTGCAGAAGAATAATGTCAAAAGGTACTTAAACCAGTATCTACTTAAACCAGTAGTAAAAAAAATAAGATTAGAGTTAATTAATCAACCTTTAAGGCAGGGTTGGAAAAAATCATGATTTTTTAACAAAAATCAAAAAATCAGATTTTTTTTATTTAAATCAGATTTTTTTGATTTTAATTCAAAACAATATTTAAATCGGATTTCCAAATGATTGGGACTTAATTCCAATTAGAGTCCTATCCTATATGGCTAAATTTTTATAACTCTCCCCGATACCGATAACATTAACAATTTTACGGTGCGTGTCATTTTTCCACATCAGTCACTAATATATTCCGCATAAAAAGTCGCTCGCTTCAGATTAAAAGTTTTTTTTTCCAACGTCTCAAGAGTATTAATTTTTGTAATTTTAACGCCTATGCATAAAAGTAAAGCACTGTTACGCCTAAGCACAAAAGTACAAAAATATATTATTAAACAAAAAAAATATTAAGTGTCAAATTCAACGAGTGTACAAATTGTTGCTCCATTACTGTTTATATTATTAGCAATCAATTTCTCAAATTGATTAAAAAATTATTTGTAATGTTTCTTCTCTAATCTAATCTTTTCCCCCTGTAACGTCGAAATAGCTTTACGATGGTTCTTCAATTCGTCAAAAAAAGTATAATTTTTACTCCTAATAAAACAATACAATATTGTTAGAAAATAGTATTAATTCGCGAATGAAATTAGTATTATCTAATGTCAAAGTGTAAGGAACTTACAGCTGATCAAAATATCGGTAGGAATTTGGAAACATTTTCAAAAAAAAATATATATAACAACATATTTTCTGACAACGATTATAATTTCTCTGGAATGTATATCTTCATTCCCGAGAAATTATAATCGTTGTCAGATAGTAGATTGTCTCTATATCAGAAGAAACTAGTTCTGGCACTACACTGCGAGTGATATGTATTCGAACAGCGACTTTTTGTCACTTATACATAAATTTTAAAATTTTAGTTATGGATTCACACGAAATTACTTCAAAAATCGGTCCAACATTTAAATTGATAAACATATATTTTTATATAGTTTTATAACACTTACAATTATTTTCGATTTATTATCTGTTATATCTGTTATAGAAATATTTTATATAGTTTTCTAAGACACATTTTTATAACATTTACAATAATTATTTTTCGATTTATTATCTGTAATATCTGTTATAGAAATATTTTTTATAGTTTTCTAAGACACATCTTTTACAGTTATTTTTTTATTTATTATAAAGTTTCAATAAAATATATTTTTTTTGATTTAAATCACATGATTAAAATCAAAAAAATCACTTGATTTAAATCATTTGATTTAACCAAACCAAACTAAACCAAGCCAACCCTGCTTTAAGGTATAAAATTTGGTAAGTGTTATTATTAATAAAATAGTTTGTTTTATTTATGTTGTTTTATTTATTCCTGTGGAATATTATAAATTTGTATTTGTACTTAAGTTATATTGATAAATATAATAATAAATGCGGGAAGTTTCTTAAAGCTTGAAAGTAAGAAATAGTTCTTTATTATATATTTTTTTGGTATGTGGTGTTTTGTTCTTATTGGTTTTTTTATTAACACATGCCGTTTTTTTAAATAAAATAACTCGATTACATTTTTTCAGCTTTACACATTTTTTTCACAATATTTTGAAGTAATCACTTAAGAGTCAAATTTTAAATAAGTATATTAGGTTCGTTCCAACCGGACCGAGAACAGATCCTGGGACTGTAATTTCTAGGCGCCCACTTATTGTTTGAAAAGTTTGATCGTTTGTTCATTTGTTAAATGAATTGACTGATAGGAAATTACCTTTGAATAAGAAGACTAAGGAAGGAGCATAATGCTATCAATGTATTCATGCATGGTGGGCGGAAAAGGCACCATAAAAGCTCTCTAGGGTGGGGATTCTTGACAGTTCTGTTTGACGATTCATTTGACACATTTGAATTTGATTTGAAATTTTGTGGATTTGTCAGTCTTTTAGGAGCTTATTTTATGTTATTTATTATTTATTCTACTACTGATAGTTGTATAAAGGTAGTAAATCTAGATGGAAATTGTGGCAGAACTTAAATTAACAGTGACACTATCGCGATTTATCGAAAAAGACTCTAAAATAGTTGGTTGTGTAGCGTGCGGTAGATCTCGGCAAAAATTGAGTGAAATAATGGAACAACTTTTCGCTAGTAAGTGACTATATAATATACATACGTGTAGTAAACCGATCATTTATGAAATTCACTCAAAATTAACTAAATTATATATTTTTATTGCATTTTAGCTTTTATTTATTACTTGTCAAAGATTAGATGTCAAAGAATTTAGATACGTTAATTTGACTTACCTGCTTCAGTAGCGTATCGGATGTTTGTGTTAATAAATACTTATTATAACTTATCTATTTTTATTAGAATTATATATTTTTATAACAATTTTAATAACTACCAACATTTATTCACAACGTAAAATAAAACAACAAATTATTGAGTCTACCCCACGTCTACCCAAGATCATAGTTTTACATTTTTTAAATAAAATTAAAACGACACTGATAAACCGGAATTTAAGTCGGCCATATTTGAGGCCCATCGCGGTGTACCTAAGATTTTTGATATGCTCCTTCCTTAGTCTTCTTATTCAAAGGAAATTACCGTTCTAGGACGGTTCTCTCGTCCGGTTGGAACAAACATATTAATTTCCTGTTATGCGTTCTAGTTGTACCAACTTATTTCTTTGTAAAATAAAATAAACTACTTTGAAATTAAAATGACAGACACATCTATCACTGTCAAGGATCTTGTCGTTGGACAGACTATAACCAAAGCATGTATTGACATGAATCAAAAAACAAAACGCTCAAAAGCCATGGTTCTGACCGTAAAATTATATTTTAGGAAACTTTACAGACGGAATTATTCCTCAGGGTGTTTTAAAATTAGGGTAAAAAACAAACCAAACAAAAAAACTAAGTGCATTCGTCAAATATTTCGATGACTTAAACGCCAACTTTTATTGACTTTCCTATAACTATTTATTAGCGCGATATAAGTCTATTTAGGCTGAAGTCAGAATGACTGGGGTTGCTTCGCTGCCACACACGCGCTGACTTATCGAATCTTGTGTTAACAATACTAAGCCGAAAAGGGTTTTCGGGGGCGTCGGCAGATGCGTCTCCCGTCTCGGACAGAATCAATTAAGGAGATTAGTCATTTTCAACGCTGGGACCGACAAGCCCGCCGACTTGTCCCGGCCAGCGAATGAGGGATTTCGTTTTGGGTGACTTTTAGCAACGCACTCACGCATTATCCACGCTAAAAAACATTTTCAGGCTTGAAAAATATGTAAACTTAGACAAAATAAAGACCTGAGACTGTTAGATAAGTTACAGTTCTTGAAAAAACGATGAAAAAAGTGACTAGATGAAGAAGATGTTGAAATTGACAAACAATATATTTATTATATCATTTTTTAAATATTTTTACGTTTTATTTTTAATTTAATAACTAATATTTTAGTAATTAATTGATTTATTTGTTTAATAATAGCTTATTTTACTTATTATACATATTGGCAAGAACTAGTCCACTATGAAGATTATTCTAAGCGTTATTATGGGTTATTTATTTATTTATTGATGTACACCTACAACGCCATAAGTAGTAATAACAAGAGGGTGCTATTAATGCACAAACTAATAATCACAGAATTTAATAAAAAATAGCATAGAAATAACTTTGAAAGTGGTAAATGTGCTTATCAATCAAACTTACAATACACTTCTCTGACTGCAGTCAAAGGTAATAAAGAATCTTTATTGTCATGTTCTCGTTCAAAATCAATTATCAGGAAAGCTACAAGCTTTTTGCTTCGTCTGTTTAAATGCTTCTGCATATTTTCAACACACAATTTCAAGAAATGCAATACGAAAACTCGAAAATTTAGTTCTTAAAAGAACTGTTTGTGCTTAAATGTACAATTTTTAAAAAAAAACTATGAAAATAGGCAAAAAACGAGAATTACTCACATCAACAACAACACGATATTATACAAAATAATTACTGACATTAGGATAATTGTCAAATAATAAACGACAACGTTGCTGAGCATGGTGCAATCATTTGCTCTATAAAGTAAAATGAAGAGCTGCTCGGTATCTTAAATTATACAACAAATTTAAACATTTCTGCCAAAATTTCATTTAGTCAGGTTCATAGGCTTTAGTGTCAATGTCAATTTGATTGATGACGTTCATCGGAAAATGTTTTGTGATTACCGTATCAATATTTTTGTCAAATACTCTGATTGATCAAGGAACGTAAAAAGATTGTCAAAATTCTTTTTTGGAAATATGATGAACATGGAGAGGAGGTAGATAAGAGACTTATACTTGATTACAATTTACCAATACTATTTCTCATGATTTTATCGAGACAGACTATCCAAAAACTCCCGTCGATCGTGCTGCGAAAGAGCCGGGGGGCTTCTTCTTCATTATCTGCGGTTAGGCAGATTTTATTCTGCCGGAGCCCTGGCTCTAATCTTCTGCCCAAACACACTCCGAACGGACTGATTAAAATCGGCAGCTTTCGTTTAATTCCGTACGGTCAAAACTTTCCCGAACCGCGGTTTCGGCGGGTCCGCTTGTTTTTGTAGGTCGCAGCTGGGGCGGCCGAGTAAAAATAATACGAAAAAAGACGGATTTTTAGTCGAGAATATGGTTTAAATTCGATTATTTAGATGTGTAAAGATTTTAACAGATTTAAATTTAATTTTGGCTATATCTCCATTCCATTAGCATCCATAGAGACAAGAAATAAAAGTGGCTTTGATCAAAATTTACTTTTGAAATAACAATATAATAATAATACAGGGTGGTCTGAACTGTATTCCGGAAACTTCGGTAGCATATTCTGTTGATAAAAATAAGTAAAAAAGTTCGTATAAATGTATGTACTAAAAAGCTTAGTTTCGGAGATACAGGTTGTAGAAGTTTCATATTTGTTTCAATTTTTTTTTTCAAATAATTTCTAAAATAAAGTTAATAGTTTGATGAAAATTGGTGTCTGGAAGTTTTTTGACACGAGAAATTTGATTTTGATGTCAATATCATTCCTACATGTACCACCTACATATTTTTTTACTGGTTTGAAAAGTAATACACCTTTTCGTCCGTACCTGTATAAAATTACTGACTAAAAATATACATTTACGACGTCTTTTACGTAAAAAAAGTATCTTGGTATATATTTCAAGGAATTTATTATATATTATTATAAACTATTGACAAATATAGTAGTAGAATTAACCAAGACACTAATTGACTGAAAAACAGATATTTTAACTAATCAAAACTAAACGAATTTTGATTACTTATACTAAGGGCTGGCAAAGGGTCGTTAGTCTTGGGTCGAGATTTCCGTATGTAATAAGAGTACAATGGCGTTTATAATGTACTGAACAAAGAGAGGACAGTAAACACGTTGCCAAACGTATCAAATAAACCGAGAAACTGTACACATCGCTAAGAGACGTGGAAGGGGATATAGCAGATTTGTCGCAGTTGACCGGTCGACCCAATCAATACCTCTGTCAGTACTTAAAGTTCTAGGGAAAGGTGTACGTCTTGCGTTCAGCTTTACGAATTAATTACGTCTCGTCATACTTGATTTGTTTATTTATTAATGGGTCGTAATTTTCTCTATAGCTTGAATTTTTTTAAGTGCAAGCTAGAAACACTTGCATTTTTGGTAAAAATAAGTGGAATTGAGTGAGTGTTCGATAGTGGTCGCGCTATTAGAACTCTGAATTCAAAAATCGATATCTCGAAATCTATTAGGAATAATAGATTGTAGTTTTTTTCAAGAACTTTGTTAATATTTCTGCTGTATTTTCTTTGTAGACAGTATGTGAAAATCTTTATCAATAAAAAAATTACACGATTGCTGAAAATTGCTATGCTCTAAAAGTAAATGGATGGATTGTTTACAATTTTTGAATGGAAAAAACCACCTTATCGAATTTTTCTTATGTAAACATATTGTAAAATATCCGATCTTGAAAATAAAAAAAGTTTCAATATCTAAAGTGGTTCTTGAATTATGGCGATATTTATATGGTTATATGATTTGTAATTATATAATTCCATTTCAGATGCTCAGTAACATTACAAACCTAATGATTTTATCTAGTTATCTCTTGAAAAAAAGTCTTTTAAAAATAAGCGGTTTGCGGTCGTGATTTTACTTTACTTGATAGGGAAAGGCGTATCGGCAACGCCGCAAAAGCACACCGTCGCGCGTCGCGTCTGTCGGTCGCATTTCTCTCACTCCGACTTAATAAGATCCCTATGCGACTTACTTCCACACATGTAAATGCCGACCCAAAAGTAACAGTTGCCAGCACGGTATAACTACAATAATAGAACTGGAAAATATATCTTATATTATTTTTTTCTGGTCCACTGGGACCCCAGAGGCGCATTATTTTCCCGAAGAACTTTTTCGCATCAAGCTGTTGTCTTCTCATTTCGGCCTTTCCGTAAATGACTGCCCATTTATCCGTCGGTTAATGAAATTATAGTCCGCGTTAGGTCCGTCTTTGTCCACCCCACACCCCCCTCTACACCCCCCGTTGCCGCAATCTCGTCTACCCAACTGACTTTTACTTTGAACTAGGGATGTTCAATACATAGAAAAATATCGATAGTGTGTATCGATCATAAGGGTCTATATTATTACAGGGTAGATGTAGATCTACCCTGTAATAATATTTAACAACAAGATTTAATGGAAACGAAGGCATGAAACAAGGGTGCTGTGTTTCACCAACACTGTTCAAGATTATAATTAATAAAAATATAATGAAAGAAGCGATACCCTCTGACTTTTTCTCTAACTTTTATAGTAATCCACTATGCATACAGGGTGCCCCGGAAATAAGTGGATATAATAAGATTTTAACTGGAATATAGTTCAACCCCAGAAACACGCCTATGAGTTTTTTTCGCAAAAAATTATTTGAAAATTCAGAATTTTTTGAAAAAAATGTAATTTTTTTTAGTTTTTAGTTAAAAAACATAATTTCATGATAATATGGCAACATAGGTAGTAGATTAAATTTACAAGAAAGAAAAGTTCTCAAAATTTTGGCAAAAAATTTTTTTTTTTTAATTTTCAAAGTAAATTAAAATTTTGCACTTATTTGAAAAACGATAAAGAGAAAATATGTTTCTTTTATCGAGATCTACCACCCCTTAAAATACTTGCACTTATCTCTGGGACACCCTGTATAAACCAAAACGAACACCCTTTAGAGTAAAATTATCTAAAACTATAAGTTAAAGTAACAACGAAAAATTAAAAAAACTACTAATATCTAATTCACCAGATGTATCACATTAAAAATGTCAAAACAAACTATCGACTATCGAACACAAAAGTATCGATACCCCTGAAAATATTGTCCATCTCTACTTTGAACAAGCACCACTCTAACCCATGTTTTCAGTTTCTCGCAAGCGACCCGTGCTGCCCTCTTTGCGGGGTAAATTGCCAACGCTCTACTGTTTGTTCACCGTTATTATATGGAGATCGTTTTGTTTTGTTTGTATGGGGTCGAGGGACCAAACCACTATACATATTTTGGTGTAAGAATCTATAGAGAAATATTTTTATAATTCTTCGTCTTAACATTTGACATCATATATCTGTTCTTTTTCTTTCATAGTCTGGTTCCATCCAGTTTTGGAAAGTTGTGATCTCTAGCCAATTTTATCCATTGTCTTCCACCTGCCGCTAGGTATTTTTACACAAACAAAGAAGGAAATTAAAGATAAAGGATTATAGTATATCCGTATTGTAGCACATTTTAAGACAACTACTTTATTTTTAAGATTTTGATGGTCAAACATCAACAAAATATTCCTTACGTTTGGACTAAATTTTCTCGAAAATAAAGACATAATTTAAAATTCCGTTACAATACGGAAATAGATTGAAGTTTTGTGATTACAGTGTTATATTATTTATGTGGTTTTGTAACAAATTGCTCGCTCTTTTATGGCAAATGCTGAAGCTCTGCAAACTTTAATCAAGCCTTAATCACAGCACGTGTGTTTAGAATATAATATCGTCGCCATATCTCTCGATTACTGACCAATTCTCGTTAACTCTATATATTTTTGTACTTTAACTCAAATAACTCGATCAATAGCTAGAACGAAAATGAAGGAAAGGGTATCAAAATGAAATATCGTGCTTGAAAAACAGCAGCTGAGCGCTTATTTGAACAAACATTTACCTTACACTTAGACATAAGTCATGACGAGGAAAAATACATTTTTCCCATCTTCCATATCTCGTTATTCTTCTCGATTTATTGCTGTTTGGTTTTAATCTATGGCCAGCAAAATCGACGTTGGTGGAGATATTCGAACAAGATATGGCATGGGTAAGAGATAAAATCGATAATATATTATGGAAAAGGCTGATATAAAACTGTTAATTTTTTGATTATTTTTAATTCACTAAACAAACTTTTCTATTTTTTTATGCATACTATTCATAGATGTTCTTCTTAATAGAAGAGGTAGATTCACTAGCATCTCTGAGTTATTCTCAAACATGAAAATATAGCAATTTAAACAACTATGAAACTATGATCCCTTCCCCGACACAAACGGTACATTGTGAGACAGGAAATTGTAGAGAGAAACAAACCCTATAACATAGGATACAACATTTTGATGAACAGTACTTTCCATAAAATCAATAAAATGAAAAATATACGAAATAATATACATGTATTGATTTCTTTCGAAAATCGACAACTATGAAACTATGATCCTTCCCTGACACAAACGGTACATTGTGAAACAGGAAATTGTAGAGAGAAACAAGCCCTATAACATAGGATACAACAATTTAATGAACAGTGCTTTCCATAAAATCAATTAAATGAAAAATATACGAAATAATATACATGTACAGATTTCTTTCGAAAATCGACATCTATGAAACTATGAACCCTTCCTGGACACAAACGGTACATTGTGAGACAGAAAGTTGTAGAGAGAAACAAGTCCTATAACATAGGATACAACATTTTAATGAACAGTGCTTTCCATAAAATGAATAAAATGAAAAATATACGAAATAATATACATGTACTGATTTCTTTCGAAAATCGACAACTATGAAACTATGATCCCTTCCCCGACACAAACGGTACATTGTGAGACAGGAAATTGTAGAGAGAAACAAGCCCTATAACATAGGATACAACATTTTAATGAACAGTGCTTTCCACAAAATCAATAAATTGAAAAATATACGATTGGTTGAATTTAAGACTTCGATTGGTTAGAAAATTATGCAGTTTTTAAATTCATTGCATCTTCATGCCTCCGTTTATCGGATATACGATTTGCTTGTGATAGCTGTTATTTTATATTTTCATTTCCATGACTGATTTCGGCTGTTTTACTTAAAATCTAAGAGTTAGCAACGTTTTCGAGAGAGAATTTTAAGAAAGCTGGTTCTTTAATATATATTTTGCTATGCTCTCCTGAACAGAGCGCGGACTGTCTGGCTGCCGGTGAACGTTGCGTTCACTACTGCGCATCATATCTGTATTTAGGCTCTGTTCACTACTGCGCATTACAAATTCGCCCTATATTTCAGGAACTAAGGAGACTAGGACAAACCTATGTGTAGCATATTTCTTTAGTTTCATAAAAAAGTAGCAAACTAATGTGAAACTCGCATCATTGTATCTCTACTCAAAACCGATAAATCCCATAAAACACACGAAAATGGGATACCCTGTACAGATGTGATGCGCAGTAGTGAACCGCAGTAGTCTACCGGCAGCCAGACGGTCCTCACTTTGGTCAGGAAAGCATAGCAAGAGATATATTAAAGAACCAGTTTTCTTAAAAATCTCGTTTTCCCGACTGTGCTAGCTCTTGTATTATTATATTTTTATTAAGGTTAGATTAAATTTGTCAAAAAAGTGTTTAAAACGTCCGTTATCGTACGTTCTTTCTCCCTTGGAGTAAAAACTTTACCGACAAAAAGTGGCGCGAAAACGCTATGACCAATCAGAGCGCCGCACTAAGGGGTATTTAATCCAAAAAGTTGGCCAATATTCAAAAATCTAAATTCAAGATATCAACCAACCAATACCAGGAATTATTTGTATAAACATGAATATATTCGAGGGTGGGTGGTAGGGGTCAATGTCCCCCCGTGTTACAATCCGCGCCAATCACAAATTGTTCTTCGAATAGACGGGCTGTGTATCGCTGTGCTTTTACAAAATTTACTTAACAATAATTATCTTAGTTTTTCTTACTAATCGCGATCTTTTGTTGATCTTATATTAGTTTGGAGTATAATATGGGAGTATTACTCTTTAGTATAACTGTTATTTTGTAGTTAGAACAATATTAATCTGCTAGTTCAATAATAGACATATTATTTCATTTATAACAGAATGTTTATGTAAACTTTCAGTATGTAATCGAACCTTATCAAGTATATCAATCTGGCTGGTTTTGTAGCTTAAGTATTCCTTTAGAAGACCTTGATAAGAAATTTTGCTAATTTTTGCGAGTTTGGCAGTTACAATTTTTTTTAATCGAATAAAAATGTAGTGTTTTTCACTTTCAACACCCTGTATCTTAGAAACAATGCATTTCTGGACCTATGTTTAACGGAACTTTTCTATATAAAATGACCGGAGGAATCACTCCCTCGAGTATTGACATGTTATTGAGGGACACCCTGAATAATCTTATTTATTTATATTATATAATTCAATCTTAATCTTGTCAATAAAAAAACGCTCGGTATGTATTAAAATTTGAAGCAATTTCTTTATTTTCTCACGTTTTAAAAGGCGGAATAATGCAAAAAAAAATAAAAATATTATTGGCCAGGTTTTGAGGTAAAATACCCCATAGTGCGCCGTCGGACCATCGTATTAACAGATAACGGATGTTCGAAAATCAAGCTTTACTCGTTGACATTTAATTTCGATAGATCGTTGGCAAAAGTATAATCCACAACCTGGTTTGAAGCCGTAGAAACAAATTGACAACCAGTTGGATGTTTCGCTGTGCAAACAAAGCTAATATAACAAGTTTTCCTTCAAACAAACCAATTGTTATTCCAATCCAGACGTTCCTCACCAATTGTCGCCGGTAACTAATATTCAATTTAAATCTCTTTTTCCATTCTTCCCTCATTTCCTACAATATTCTCCTTACCGTGTCTGCCAGTGTGTGGACCGCTCAGTCTGTCGTCCTTCGCCGTACCACGTTACATTATTCATAAAAAGACCCACATTTTTATCGATACCCACGTGAGCTGTGTTTATTATATTGTCAGCGCTCGGCTATAGTCATCAATCATTTTTTATGAAACCCACAACGTGAGATAGGAAGTTTGTCATCGGTTAAGTACATGACGAAGTTGGTAATAACGGGATAACATAAGGTTTCGTGCTGTATTGCTATTTGATTTATTAATTAGAATATAATAGATTTGTTGGCACACCGAAATATCCAATCGGTTGTCAATTTGTTGCTACGGATCTTTGGTTTCCAACTGGTCTCAAACTTGATTGTGGATCATAGACAAACAAATAAAAAAAGACTGACAAATCTCATGGTAAAGAGTGGGACCGCGTTCCCGTAGCGCAACGCAGAATAACAATTTTGAAACCAATTAGCAGGACCATGGCAGGACGTACGTCTTTATTGCTATCTTTCTTTATTATGTGTGCTTTATATGAAAAAGAAAGAGATAGGTATATAACGTATCGTAAGACATTATCGCACATTCTGGCTGGCGGGAAATTTAAATTAGCCATTATTAGTAATAATCTTTCATTCTGAAACTGAAAATTTTCACTTAAACTGATTTACTCCCTATACCACGAAAAGGGAACGTGGTTTAGGGAATAAATCAGTTTAAGTGAAAATTTGCAGTTTCTTTCAGAACGAAAGAATACTACTATTATAAGGGAAATTCTAAAAAAAAGCAAAAATTGTACTGTTTTATAAACATATTTATTTATACATAAAAATAAATAAACTTTTTATAATATAATAACAAAAAATAACAGTGTTTATTCCACCCACCGACCAATTTTAAATGCAGAAGAACTGACTGTTGCAGGAAACGATCGGCCAATTTTTTTAAAGGGCATTAAAAATCTCATTTTCGAAAAAACTGCCTAATTGCAATAACAAAGTGAATATCCAAGCAAAGAAGACTTTACGAGAATCATGATCCTCAACCATTTTCAAGTCCAGTTTTAATTTTTAATCCTAAAACAAAAGTAAAATAGGTATATTAATAAAGTTTCTGGTTACTATAAACCAGCTATAAACTCCCTACCCAAAAAATGATAAAAAATAATTGTATTAATTTGTTATTTTAGGAGAGGTTCGAAATATTTTTGACACTACTACTTCTACTTTTTTCTTAATAAGATGATAAATATAACTACTTACTTTTATTTTACCGGGTGTCTTTAACATATCTATCAGAGAAAGGGGGTACCAATACATATAAAAAATAGATGATACTGGTTCCTGCAGCAAATAAAATAACAAATAGTATAAACTAAAATTATAAGTAACAAAATATAAATACCTATATGGAACAAAGGAATTTGTTCCCTATCCATATTCATAAGTCAATAAAATGGAGAGTTTAGAAAAAAAGGTAAATCACGAAAAGAAAAATTAACAAACATAACGAATTGTCATGATGTTGTCATCTTGGTTATCATGATAACGAAAACGAAAGGCGATTGTTCTAATTTCTATTTAGAAATTACGTTTTATATGGCTGCTTCTTTCTCTCTTGTTATATTAGAATAAGATAGTGGGCCCAATAGACGCAATGCGCAGATCAACATAAATAGAACGAAATTTTGCGTTCTGAGTTGCGCTACGGGAACGTTGTCCCTCTTTTTGCCATTTAATTTGCCAGTCTTTTTTTATTTGTTTGTCTATGGTTAATTGTTAGTTTTGAAGTTTAACTTCATATAATGTCATTTTAACAGAACGTCAACGGATTTTGTAGACGTATCTGTCTAAACCTTTGAATAAGAAGACTAAGGAAGGAGCATATCAAAAATCTTAGGTACACCGCGATGGGCCTCAAATATGGCCGACTTAAATTCCGGTTTATCAGTGTCGTTCTAGTTTTATTTAAAAAATGTAAAACTATGATGTAGGGTAAACGTGGGGTAGACCTCAATAATTTGTTGTTTTATTTTACGTTGTGAATAAATGTTGGTAGTTATTAAAATTGTTATAAAAAATATATAATTCTAATAAAAATAGATAAGTTATATAATAAGTATTTATTAACACAAACATCCGATACGCTACTGAAGCAGGTAAGTCAAATTAACGTATCTAAATTTTTGACATCTAATCTTTGACAACTAATAAATAAAAGCTAAAATGCAAGAAAAATATATAATTTAGTTAATTTAAGTGAATTTCATAAATGATCGGTTTACTACACGTATGTATATTATATAGTCACTTTACTAGCGAAAAGCTGTTCCATTATTTCACTCAATTTTTGCCGAGATCTACCGCACGCTACACAACCAACTATTTTAGAGTCTTTTTCGATAAATCGCGATAGTGTCACTGTTAATTTAAGTTCTGCCACAATTTCCATCTAGATTTACTACCTTTATACAACTATCAGTAGTAGAATAAATAATAAATAACATAAAATAAGCTCCATAAAGACTGACAAAAAAACTTTACTCCAAATCCACAAAATTTCAAATCAAATTCAAATGTGTCAAATGAATCGTTAAACAGAACGGTCAAGGATCCCCACCCTAGAGAGCTTTTATGGTGCCTTTTCCGCCCACCATGCATGAATACATGGATAGCATTATGCTCCTTCCTTAGTTTTCTTATTCAAAGGTCTAAACAAACAAAAAACTAAAAAACTTTTTTTCTCTATTCCTTGTATTTTTTTGCTTCCGACGACGGAAAGAGATAAACTTTTCAAAACGTCAAGCACTTTTTTGTCCGTTAGGCAAATTTGTTCATTTGTAAGCCACTGCTAACAATTAGACTCCGTTGGATGAACGCAGCAGTGTTTACAAAAAATAACTATTTTATTTTGTAGGTTTCCTTGCAGTGGCGAAATACCCATACAGGATTATTTTGGAGACATATACCTGGAGGTCTACAGTTCCTTGAAACTGTGAAAAAATCAAACTTCTAAGTTAACGTAAAAAAAGATACGGTCGTTTATGCCGCAAAAAACTATGAGCTACCCAAGTAGCATTTTCACGACTTGCGACCACATGTTTACTAAACACAACGTTGGATTAGTTACAAAAAATAGTTAGCTCCCTACCTTGGGTATTAAAATAAATTTAAACGTTTTTATAACGTTGTGCCGACGTTGGACTAGTACTACAGCAAAGTAGAAGCTTCTGCGACGTTGAATAAACGTTGTCTTGTAACCTTTTTTGCTTAAGTGATCTTTAGGTGATTCGGACAACGTAGTTACAACGTTGGACAATATAGAGTTTTCCGACGTCAGTTTCAGGACCTATTCCAACGTTATGCAAACGTCGTCTGTTTTACTAATTCCAACGTTGTTTAGATTTCCTTATTCTTACGTTGGTAGGACGTAGAGTCACTACCTTTTTGCAACTGTATTGAACCATAACCTTAAATCTTAAATTTTCAATTCATTGTTCTGTTCAGTCAGACAGTTCAGTGCTGTTTTTGTTTTTATAAAAAAAAAACTTAATTAAAATGGGACATAAGAAAGGTACATATAAAACTAAATTTAAATATACATCGACATATATTACCGACACTTCCTCGTTTATTTAGATTATAGAGGGCGGCACAAGCTAGACTCTAGAATGACTAAATTAGGCAATCTTGCGACTAGTATACTACCTGTTAAGGCCGAACTGCGACTTTATTAGTCCAGTATGCGACTACTCGAACTACTCCATCTTAATCTCCAAAACAACAAAGTTAAAGCCGCCATGTTGTTAAATAAGAAAATGTTTCGTTCTTAAAATAGCAATTCCTGCTTTTTGAATACATTAACTTGAAATATTTGACCCTAAAAAATACGCGGAAACAATTTTTTCGAATGCGAATAAATTATTCTCATTTTACTAAAAAAAAAATTCAAGAAAATTTTTAAAACTTCTTTAATTTCAAGGCCCATTAGTATTTTTTAAAGTAGAAACAATACATTTATCAATAAAGTTGTTTGCGTTTAACTTTTTACCTTGGGTAACGAGTTACAGAGTCGGTTAAAGTGTTTCAATAATTATGATCTTCAAACATCCTCCACACTTAAATACTTTTGTTTTGTTTTCCTTCACTGCCATCTGACATATGTCTCTAACTAAATTATAAATATAATATTTTTACTATAATTATCCCAATTTAGGATAAAACGCGACTTAGACGCCATATTAGTTTTGTATTTCTGTGAATTAGGATTTTAAACAACGTTGCAGTTTGTACTAAATTAGGCTTCTAGCCAACGTCGGTATCCAACGTCGTTTCGACCCAAAAATTATTCTCCAAACTAGTGCAGACTAGGGTTGGCACGAGGTTGTGCCGACGTTGCGCCCCGACGTTTGGTCGCGTGACACAACGTTGTCCCGACGTCCAAATGTTGCTTGGGTATGAAATTTGGCAAGTAATCTGATCTTATACTACAAGTTTAGGGAAAATCTGAAAACTATACATTTGTAATTAAATTATAAAAATATACAGTATATCCCGCCCGGATTGTCTTTACAAGAGTTAGTGGAGAGAACGTTTAGTGGAGAGAACGTTTAGTTAATTCCTTCTTTAAACAATAAAATATCTAAATTTTGAATTCAATACATTATTCTTGCTACTGTGCTTTATACAACGGCAAATATTAATAATATACCCTTTCATATCACATCACATTTTCTAAACACTTATAACTTTAATACATCCGACTCCGTACCTTTCATATACACATACTTCGTACATCAACACAAGAAACAAGATCCCCATCCCTTTTAATATCAGACCCATCCGAATTTGTTGGAAAATTTGCTACTTTTCCCGACCCAGGCATATTTTCGCCTAATATATTCGACGTCTCGAATAACCCGTAACCCCTTCTCATCCTTTCTCCATAAATAATCAACGTAAAGGTGAAGAAAATTTCATATTAAATCTACGAAGAAGTGTGTGAGTGTGTATGTGTTGGAGAGACGTAGTGAGGGGGGGGAGGGAACTATAAGAAGCAGTGGTGGAGGTAAAGTAAGGCAGTCAAAACGAATGATCGAACTCATATAGTTTTAAAGATATTGATACATATCAACTATACAATTCATACCAAATAAATTTTTGGTCACGTGATTAAGCTTGACCGGCACAGCGTTGCCTACTTTTACATATTTTCTTTTAATCAAAATATTTCGGGAAACAAAAATAAATTAATTATAACCCATACAGCACATCAAATCACATTTACGATGTGTTTAGTAAGGGATACATTAGTGTGCCGTAGGATACACAGTGCTTGTGTATTACGTTTAAACTATGTTTACACATTGCAGTTGTGATTACCGCGTGTATATGTATGTATTTTGCTTCGTATATACATCTTGTGCTAGATAAAACTACTTCTTATGAACGAATTTAGAATAATACAAGTTTTGATACCTAACTTTATGTTCTTTTTAAGAAATATTTATTCAATGATACCAATTATATCTTTTTAGAACGAAAATTAGGAATGCAAAACTTTGTATTTTCCAAAAGTATCTCGATCGTAAGTTCAACAGAAATAGCCTTAAAATTGTTCCATTTTTGGTTTGTATTAAATGTACCATTTTTCTTCCATAAAATGGATTAAGTGGTTAAAAAATAAAATTCTTATATTTCTTTATATCAAACGCAATAGCGCAAATAACACAATAATAATAATTTTTTACACTGCAGAAACCAGAAATAAGAAAACACTGTAAAAGAACAGAATTTGTATCAAAATATATTAAAAATATAAGTACCTAGTATAAACAACATATTAAAATGGTAAACACTGGTATATCGCCACGATTTGGTGGACCTCGTTTAGTCATTTTTTTCTTCTCTTTTCCCTCCAAGCAGTTGGTTTATTAGCATACTCTTTCATCGAGCACTCTAAACATATCTGTATATCGATCCATCAATAACTTACCGAATATCAGTGTAAGAAGTTCTTTAAAGTGTTTAAATCTTTCTTTCTCTGGTCCATTTAGATTTTTATTATTTCCAAATTAAAAAAAATTATATTGCAGAGCTAACTCAGCTAACCTCTTTATCATTATACGAGAATATTTGGAGTTTTCATTCATTGGAGTCAAAATTTGGTAAATTGGGTATCGAGTAAGGGAAGAGTCGCTGCTATAATATTAATTATACTCTTAGGGAAGGTGTAACAAGGTAATTAAAAACTTGTACTTACCTTTTAAATCTCTTTTTAAACTACACACAAACAGAACATTTATATCGAGCCTGAATGATAAAACAATAATGGCTGCTAAACACATACCACCTCTAGAAAGGAGAAAGGAGAGAGGATACATAAGATACACTTGGTCGGTGTATCTACGCTGAGGCTATCCGCGCATGCGCACACCTTCATTTCATGCTAGAATGTAGACACAACAGTACACTATTACAAAGTGTCTATATAGATATTTATATTATGTGTATACGTCATATTTTTACAAGGTGTGTACTATAGGCACAACTATGATACGAAGTATCACACATACATATGACTTATACATGGTATGTCTCATATACCGACGTCAGATTTCATCATTTTAATAATTATTTGTTACGTTACAAAAAACTCTTTAGAATCTTGAGTGCATACGGTATACAACTAGTAAACACTGTATCGCACAATTCTATCAATATAAACCTGCGTGTATCTCATATGTATATGTTAGAATTAGATGAACACTTAGGTTCACTTTAACATATGTTGTTTCTCATGTGTCTCCCTTGTAGAAACGTAATTTCAATTGGACGGACGGACGACTATATTCTAATAAATTTGCGATCAGTTTTTTTACGGCTATTAAGCTATCTTGTACTACTTCGCACTAAAAAAGGTTGTAAAAAGGACAATGTTCGACTGCAAGGTCTGCTAGTAAACATTTTTAAGCTTAAAGTAATCACAACTTTCGTAATACATGGCTAAAGTGTCAAAACGAATGACAATGTGGAGAAACTTTTGCACTAGTGTAAAAAATTTGACTTTTAATACAGTTGATAGTGTAAAAAATAGCTTCTTTTTGCACGTTTTTGTTTAACCTTTTTCTAAAAAAAAATGATCCGCCCCTGGTTGGTTACGAACCAGAAAACACGAGCCTTGTTTATATTGTAGCATCTTTGAATTAGAAGCGATAGATATAGAGTCTGGATGGGAGTTTATTAAAGGTTTAACAACACTTAAAGAGAAATAAGGTATCGGTTACTCAGACAGAGTGTTGTTGCTACGCGGTGCTCGTGCTTTTTAACTTTTCGATATGAGCGGAGCTAGAAGGGGGTGCGAGGGTGAGATTTAATAGGGTAGAATAAAGGTTAAGGAAAGATAAAGTTTTGTACGGGTAGTTAATATCGCGGAGTATTGTTATCGTAAACAATTATGCAGAAGGATCGTGCTTTATTAATTACAGCTTGAAACTTTATATTATGATATAAATTTTTTTTAAAGTATTAAAGCTTTTATATTTTACCATTAAAAATGTTAAAAATGGACGGATGAAAAATGAAATTTGTCGATTTTGGTCAGGTCACTGATTTTGATTAAAGTACTGTTTTTTCCATAACAAGGGACCGTCCTCTGCCGGAAACACTGCGACCTGTGAAGCCTATTGTGTTTGTCCCCCTTCTATATCTGTACCCATTCTCCTATCCCTGTGCCCTGCACTAGCTTATGCAGGTCCTTGATAGGATGGGAGCATAGTTCCTCCGGTTCTAGCCTAGCTTTCCCAAATAAAAAGTGACGCTTGCGATCCAGAGTCTCGCAATGACATATTATATGCTCCGCTGTTTCAGGATCTTTATCGCAGAGTCTGCAGCAAAGACTTCCTTGATACAGGTTGAGCTTGTTCAGGTAACACTCGATAGCCACGTGTCCTGTCAAGAGGCCTGTTGTAATCCTGTAGCACTTTATTCCTGCTAAGCATTAGCAGTTCTTTTGCGGTTTTAGAGCTAGGTCCTTGGATAAAAGCCTTGCTGTGCATGTGCCCCTGTCTGTTTCTCCAATGGACATTGTGTTTTTCCCTGATCCAGAGTTTCAGTGCACTACGGGCCATACATTTGGGTATTCCCAGTACTGGCTCTGGACCAAGATAGGATGCCGATGATCCCTGCCTAGCTAGCTCATCGGCTTTTTCGTTGCCTTGAATGCCGCTGAGGCCCGGCACCCAGAATAATTTAATTCTGTTCCTTCGTGCCAGAGCTCCCAGTTCACCCAGGCATTCCCAGACGAGTCTCGACGATACCTTTGGGTCCATAAGCGCCCCAAGTGCCGCCTGACTGTCTGAACATTATATTGATGAGCTTACTTGAATAAGCTCTTCTATTGCTTTCTCTCGCACATTGTAGAATAGCGAAGATTTCTGTCTGGAATACGGTTGAGTGTTTACCCAAGGAAAAGGATAAGCTTGCCCTTGGTCTTTCCCCAAGTACTCCAGCTCCTGTTCCTTCAGCGGTCTTTGACCCGGCTGTATACCAAGTTAGTCTATCCTGAAGGAATGTTATATCTGTCCACATTCCTCGATCCATTTTGTTCACCTCGAATGGTTTGTGGTAATGATAAAGAGGGGTCATTTGGTCCGATCTCATTTGGAGTAGAGATCCTCCGATAGAATCTTCCATCTTTAAGTGTCCTGTTTCTGTCCTATTTCCCAGAGAACTACTGTTACTACTACTTCTATTACTCGCTGACAAGTATTGGACACGTATCAAAAGATGGTTACGCAAGGCGTTTTCTTTCATGAATTTTCCTCTTGTAGTAGTTAGGTTAGGTTAGGTTGTGTCGTTAAAGGTTTTACAAAGAATTAACTATTGTAAAAAATAAGGAAAATATTTCAATGACATAAAACTAGATTACAGAAAATTGTTTATTTACTTATATAAAGTTTCCACAATATATTAGATCAAGCCAATATATTAGTGGTGACCTCAGGCACACTCACAAAAAAATTGTTTCAAGCGCTAAATTTCTTTGACATTTGTCGGGATATTTAAAAAAAGATAGTGTCACAGGTTCATTCTCAAGAAATTTCTTGAAGGTGTTATCAAAAACTTGCAAACTATCACTTCCAATATGACCCACATTCTATAAATCATACCAAATAAAATTTTAATCACGTGATTAACATTGACAGGGTTGCCCACTTTTACGTATTTTCTTTTAACCAAATTAGTTTAACACACTACAACACACTAAAAGCGATTCTAAATAGAACAATTTTCGAGAATTTTCAGCTTAAAAGAATCAATAACACAATTCACTTAAACGTCTAAGTGTCAAAATGTCAAAACGAATTAACATGTCAGGAAATAAATAAATAAATGCGGGAACTTGATATTTTTTACAGCAGAGCTACCACCTGAATCGCCAGCGGAAAATTTAAATTCCAAATTATCAGCCCGGCGCCGAATATGTCCGTAGTTGGTAACAATAAATTTAATAATCGCGCCTTTGACGATGTAACCAAAAGTTTATTTTGTATCACTTATACACATTTGAGTTTGTTTAAATTTATCAAAAAAATATTGTTTTTAAAATAAATTCATAGTTAAATAATATGTGATTGTCACTTTGTAATTAAAACTTTGATATTCTCAATAACCCTAAACTTTTAAGTTTTGTAGTAATAGAGTTCTTTAAGTGATGTAGTAAGTTGATTGATAACATCAATGTGTACTGTAGATTACTTTTACATTGTTTTTTTTTTTAAATTCTGATGTAATATCACATTTTTCAATTTCCGTTTTCTGTCATTTCCTAAAAAATCGTTGGCGTTATACCAATCTCTTAATTTAAGATATACCTCATTTTATAAAATCTATGTAACTATCTATGTAATATCGAATATCTACCTTATTAATAATTTAATTATTTTGTATGGCTCAGACTTCAATTTTAAATTTGTTTTGACAGTGACACAGGCACATGCGATCAGGCAGACAGTCCGTAAGTTCGATTTCAAAGTTTATATGTTGGCCTCAAAGAAATTTCTTTAATACATCTCTTAAATCCGTCTGCTGCGGAAATATTTTCCATTAATAAATTAGAAAATACAAATTTTAAAGGAAAATATTTTTATTCCATTAGAATGAACGTATGTGGATCTGCTTATGACATATGGAAATCAATAAGAGTTATTATACTGTAATCGCAAAACATTTTACATGCACGTCATCAATCATATCGATATGTTGTATAATTTAAAAAACCGAGCAGCTCTACATTTTACTTTATAGAACAAATGATTGTAACAGATATTTTATTTAGATTAAAGCTGCAAAAATTAGTGTAAACCTTTGAATAAGTAGACTAAGGAAGGAGCATAATTCTATCCATGTATTCATGCATGGTGGGCGGAAAAAGGACTCTAGGGTGGGGATCCTTGACAGTTCTGTTTGACGATTCATTTGACACATTTGAATTTGATTTGAAGTTTTGTGGATTTGTCAGTTTTTACGAAGCTTATTTTATGTTATTTATTATTTATTCTACTACTGATAGTTGTAAAAAGGTAGTAAATCTAGATGGAAATTGTGGCAGAATTTAAATTAACAGTGACACTATCGCGATTTATCGAAAAAGACGCTAAAATAGTTGGTTGTGTAGCGTGCGGTAGATCTCGGCAAAAATGTGTGAAATAATGGAACAACTTTTCGCTAGTAAGTGACTATATAATATACATACGTGTAGTAAAGCGATCATTTGTGAAATTCACTTAAATTATAACTAATTATATATTTTTTCTTACTTTTTGCTTTTATTTACTACTTGTCAAAGATTAGATGTCAAAGAATTTAGATACGTCAATTTGACTTACCTGCTTCAGTAGCGTATCGGATGTTTATGGTTATAAATAATTATTATAACTTAACTAATTTTATTAGAATTTTATAATTTTATAACAATTTTAATAACTACCAACATTTATTCACAACATAAAATAAAAAAGAAATTATTGAGTCTACCCCACGTCTATCCTACATCTAGTTTTACATTTTTTAAATAAAATTAGAACGGCACTGATAAACCGGAATTTAAGTATTTTTGATATGCTCCTTCCTTAGTCTTCTTATTCGAAGGTGTAAACCGAATTTTATTATCGCTATGTTGGTCACATTGCGCCGTGTTCAGCAATGTTTTCCTTTATTATTTGATAATTATCCTAATGTTAGTCATTATTTTGTATAATATCGTGTTATTGTTGAATCTTTGTGAGTAATTCTCCTTTTTTGTCTATTTTCATAGTCATTTTTTAAAAATTGCACTTTTAAGCACAAACAGTTCTTTTAAGAACTAAATTTTCGAGTTTTTGTATTGCGTTTCTTGAAATTATGTGTTGAAAATATGCCGAAGCATTTAAATAGCCGAAGCAAAGAGCTTGTAGCTTCCCAAGTAACAAAATTCCGACTTCCGACTAGTTTTGACTACGCGCAACGTTGAAATTATTTTGGGTATTTTTCCCTACCCTATGCATACCCAAACCTCAAATTACGTAGCCAAAACGTCGCTACGACGTTGCACTTAAATAGTTGTATATTTTGACCCTTAACAACGTTGGTAAACGTTGTAGGGCACAACGTTGTTAGAAGTTGGGTTTTATACCGTTGTCATTACGTCGCCAGAAGGCATGTTTATTGTACTACAGAATAACAAACGTAGTACAACGTTGAGCAACGTACTTTTAAATTACGAGTGTAAGTACCTACATGCTAACTACAACGTAATACAACGTTTCATTAAACGACCCAAAGGAACTTCAAAATCATAATCAATTATTACGTTGGATTACGGCGACGAGTGCGATGATATTGATTTTTGTTGTGGAAGCGGAACTATCTACACCTAACCTCAAAAAATTCTGTACTGTACTGTCACCGAAGAATTGGTTAGGTATTTTTTCTGTGGTACTTGGTACTTACTGTGTAAAGCGAAAAAAAGATTAATAGGAAAAAAGTATATAAATACCAACTTTTTATAGAAAAAAGAAAAAGTATTTAGAAGAACGTCAGCGAGCAAGTCAGTGTCCGAAAAATGAAGTGGAAATAACGAGTATAGGTTCGTCATCCACATTCTCGCAATCATGTATCGAAGGAACATCCACTTCAAATTTGAAAACTAATAGTTCTACTAGTGGTAGCTTATCATCAATGGATACTATAGAAATAAATAACAGTACACCTGAAGCCCATACAACAGAGGAATACTATGAGAATAATGATCCTCCAGAAGAGCAGTCAACTGAAGTTCAGTTTCAGCATAAATTGAACAGAATATTAGATTTTAATTTTCGAATGAGTGGTAAAATTAACAAAACTTTCTGTACGGCTTTTTTAACAATAAATAAATAGAAATACTCATCTAATGTCAGCTATCTTATTAACGAGTAGCTATGTGACCACCACCACCAAAGGATGATCCAGCTTTCTTCTTTATTTTATTGTTCAAAAAAGAGCACTGTAAGAAGGAATTTTCTTATTTATAGTCTGTCCAACGAGAAGATCCTTGACAGTGACAGATGTGTCTGTCATTTTAATTTCAAAGTAGTTTATTTTATTTTACAAAGAAATAAGTTGGTACAACTGGAACGCATAGCAGGAAATTAATATATGTATTTAAAATTTGACTGACAAGTAACTTCAAAATATTGTGAAAAAAACTGTATAAAACTGAAAAAATGTAATCGAGTTATTTTATTTAATGAAAAACGGTATGTGTTAATACAAAACAAACAAAAAACAAGACACCACATACCAAAAAATATAAAAAGAACTATTTCTTACTTTCAAGCTTTATGAAACTTCCCGCATTTATGGTTATATTTATCAATATAACTTATGCACAAATACAAATTTGTAATATTCCGCAGGAATAAATAAAACAACATAAATAAAACAAACTATTTTATTGATAATAACACTTACCAAATTTTATACCTCACAGGTTGATTAATTAACTTTAATCTTAATTTTTTTAAACCAGTACCTTTTGACATTATTTTTCTGCAGTACTAAAATCCATTATTTACCTATCGTGTGATGTCGATATTTTAAAGCTACTCCAGTTTTTAATATGCGTTTAGTTTGATCCTTATATACGAGATGCACTTATCTACGACGAAATGGTATACAAACTTTATTGATGGCAACTTCATTGGTGTATAAGACTTTCTGCCTGGGCAGCGTGTATTAACCATAAACTGAGCTCTGGGTCTACAGTTAATTTTCACTCGATTTTTCCTCCACTTGACTTCAAAAGACACAAAACACACGTAATAATACGAATCAAAATGCATCATCTTCCAAAACGCAGGGTATTTAACAAAAGTTGACACAAAATTATAACCTATAATTTGGCAAGACTTTGACAAGCGTAAAATGACAAAATCTAAAGGCGAGTTCATACGCATCGGCGTCCGTATGTCGTTCATCGTTCCGTCAAACCAATAAAATTGAAATACGATCTGTCATTTTTTAAATAAACCAATAAAACTGGTTAAAAACAAGAAGACACGACGCATGACGGATTTATATTTAAACCCATCTATAGATAACTTAAAAATTATTAGAAACTTTTTTTAGTAAAATAAATAGATTGGTATGGGACGTCATCTGCTTTTCTTCTGTCATCGTCTGTCGAAATCTTACCTGAGAAAAAAAACAGAGTATATATTGGTATTTTAAATGTTGCCTTAGGCAACTCCGCCATTTTAACACGATTTATCTTTTCGTGCGTTGTGGAAGAATCGAATAAAATATCAGAAACCACAAAATACTGCGAATTTCGTTAAAAAACTGTATCTGTTAAGGTTGTAAGCTAATTTTTCTGATAGATTTCGCATATTTGTCTTAAAATTAAAAAAAAAGTTAGGTTAACCAAGTAAGCTATAATTTTAAAATTAAAACTAGGAAATAAAAAAGGGGTTTTGCCATATTTCGAAGTATCATGGTCACTTTCAACAGTAAACTAATCTTCGTTAATGAATTTCGATTGCCGACATCTCAAAAATTTGCAGATTTGTCGAAGTTAAATTCACCTAGTTATTTCTTAATGGAGCATAATATATTCTATTTCTAATTCAAGTTAATCGAAATCAATGTTTTGGTTTCCCCAAGAATTTTGAATATTTTTAACTCTAACCTCAAAATATCGCGAATCGGCATGAAAAACAACTTTTAGCACACGACGTACTACGTCGCCAACGTTGAGGACGTTGTAGCGACCCTAAAAACATCCACGATTTTGGTGCAAACATGGGTCACTTAGCTTCGACGTTGTCCGGCAACGTTGGGTTGCTCCTGGCGACTTTGTGATTACGTTGAACAACGTAATTTTGCTACTTGGGTAGTTTTTGCCAATAATGTAATAAGTAAAATAAGCTATAAAACAAATAAATCAATTAATCACTAAAATATTAGTTATTAAATTAAAAATAAAACGTGAAACTCTTTAAAAAATGATATAATAAATATGTTATTTGTCAATTTTAAAAATTAAGATTCATCTGATAAATCCATGACAATCTGGCAGCGCTGTCGCCATCGCTTGTCACTCAAAGTTGATCACGTGCATCGGAAATTGTTTTGCAATTACCATAAAACGTAACCTGAATGTCTACGCAAGAAGCAATCATTGCTTTGTTATTTTTGCTGCTATACATAGAAAATTATATTATTTATCTCTAAGCATAATATACAAAACCCATAACTTCCTCCATTAAATAGGAGCAAACAAGCAATTCCTTGCAATATTCCACACAAGATTAGCCACCCGATAACCCGTACAAGATTCAATCATAACCAGAGCGACTTTCCTAGACATAGCCGTAGATCAAAGCGGGGAAAGGGGAGCTAAACACACATAAATCCTCAGCCTACCGATAACATTATTAGAACGAATCGCGTAGATGTCACAACAAACAGCGACATTTCTGCCCTCCTTCCCCTCCAGCGTCCTTGTTTCCATCGGTTTCCCCAAGGGTGGGGGGAGGGTGGTTTGATTTACAGCGGCAATTCCTCTTTATTTCCCTACTTGGAAGGAACGGGGATCTCCAAGGCCCAATCTATTTATTTATCGAAGATGCGAACATCATCGGAATGGGAAAGATAAGACAGTTGCCCGCGCGCTATCTTGCTAGAGTATAAAAATAACGTTTTTCCGTTTACGATTGTGGGATTAGCCTTATTGTCGATTGAGATAAAATTGAGGGAATAATTACATAACCAGGCAGTGGACTTGGGTAGCATTTAAAGAAAATGGTAACTATACTCGTTTTTAGAGAGGGTTGCATAGCACGTGTTAGAATGTCTTTTCTGTCTACTAGTTCGTTGAACATTGCTAATGTTCGGTTTTTAGCCTTTTTAAAGTCACCCATATCTTACGTGACTGCTCTAAACCAGGAGGTACTGCTGAAATACACCTGAAATCATGAATTTCTGGGAGAGCGTATTCCATGCATTCATACATGCATCATGCAGATTGAGCCCTGCATTTTCGTCAGTATTTTCAAGTATGTTAGAAGAGAGTGGTGATTTTCTTGAGTCAGGTATTGAAACCATAAAATATTCAACATAAGAAAACCAGATATTTATTATATATATATATATATATATATATATATATATATATATATATATATATATATATATATATATATATATATATATATATATATATATATATATATATATATATATATATAAAACTCCTTGACAATACTTAAAACAAGGTCGGAAGTACTGAGAAATTTTTTTGAGTGTCTTAGACTGCTTGAGGATTGCCATTCCAAGTTACTCAGTCATCACGCTGATGACTGCGCTCTGATGTTAAATCTGAGATGTTGCAACCCGTAGATTCTAGAATCGGTTTGGTTATTCATCTGTCAAAATGGCACAATAATAATATATATAGAAAGTAATACTATTACAAAACGTAATATAACGTAAGTCCACAGCGCAGAGAGCGAAACCTTCCAGCGATGTTGACAGCGCCTCCACAGAGCAGTGAACCAATAACAGGGTTGTGGACTAGAGAACGTAAAAATTACGCCAAGCGTGCCAAATAAATTATCAGGCCTGTCAGTTCAGTTACACTTATGCCATAACTATCTTGTAATTATTCTAACGGATTTATTAGATACATCCAAAAAAAATCTTTAGAATTCATTCAATATAATAAAGCATACTCAAAATATAAAAAATTTCTATAGAGTCTCGAGAAATTCAATTTCCCCACCATAAAGAAACGGAAAAATATATTTCCTTTTTGTTAGACCCTCTCTGTTATATATTCAAAGTCCGATCTCAGTTCGCGCACCAGCCAGGCCCACACAGTTGTACTTAGGTACGCGGTGCAAATATTAGGTTGGAATGCAAAAGTTGTCGGAACTAGCAGGCCTTTGTAGTAACGAGGGGCCGCAAGATGGCCGAAGAAGTGTGAAAATTGAGTTTTCCACGCCGCCCGCCCCACAGCTCCAATCTACATACATTTGCCAAGGTGATAAGCGTGGAAAACGGCGGTGAGGAGTGGGGAGGAGGAGGCAAAGGGAAGGTTCGGTCTTTTATTGAGTTACGGCGGTCCGAAGTTATTCAGAAAAAAAGAAGAAAAAAAATATTGAGGAAAATGAATTTTATACAGGGTAAGGTAATAGTGCGTCGGGCATCTGTAGCTCCTATAATAAAAAACTTAAAAATTTTGTTCAAGTGCAAATTTTTGTCTAACTTGTACAGAATCGCTCAAAAAAGTGTGAGTGAATTTTTTTTAAATAATCACCCTATATATTATTGCATTTTTGGCTTCCTTTTTGATCACTTTATATAATCCTAAGATATTATTAAATATGTTTTGATGGTTTTAAAGATATTACTAAGTAAATAAAAAAAATATTTTTTTTATCCTTTAAAAAAAAATATTAAAAATTCAAGAAGTCTCCTAACATCCAAACTGTATTTACTGTAGTGGGTATGGTACTTACTTTGCGACAAATATCGTAATCTTAAACCATACAGGGTGTTAAAAATTCTATGTCAAACTTTCTAAAATATAAAATCATTTTACTTCGTTTTTTTTAATGTTTTACACCCTGTATATTTTTTTATTAGATGGCAAATGAAAAAATAGACATTCTTTGTATTTAATGCATTTTAAATTTTTTAAAGATTTTGCAGATATTCGCGGTAATCTATACTAATATATAAAATCCTTAAGTGACTGACATACTGATTAATCACGATCCTGCTCAAACCACTCAACGTAAGAAGCTCAATTTTGGCATACAGATTGATTCTAGGGTGTAGAGGTTCGATAAAAAGGGATTTTTCGAAATTCCAGTTCCAAGAGGGTGAAACCACCCCTCAAATATTACAATATTTTTTATTTAAAAAACGGTCAAGTGTCCGAAAAAACGCTTAAACACGTATATTTTATTTTGTTTTTTTACATATTTTAAGATTTTTTAAAAATGTATACAGGGTGTTTCGAAAAATCTGGTCATTGATTAATCACGATCCTGCTTAAAGCGCTTGACGTAAAAAGCTGATTTTTGGAAAACAGATTTACTTTAGGGTGTAGAGGTTCGATAAGAAGGGATTTTTGGAAACTCGAATTCTAAGGGGGTGAAACTATCCCTCAAATATTAAAATATTTTTTATTTAAAAACCGGTGAGTTTTTTGGAAAAACTCTTAAAGGCGTATATTTTATATTGTAGTTTTACATATTTTAAGATTTTTTATATATTTATACGGGGAGTTTCATAAAATATGACCATTGAGTAATCACGATTCTGCTTAAACTGCTTGACGTTTAAAGCTGATTTTTGGCAAACGGATTGACTGTGGGGTGTAGAGGTTCGATAAGGAGGGGTTTCTCGGATCTCAAATTCCAAGAGGGTGAACCCTCAAATATTTTAATATTTGTTATTTAAAAAACGGTTAGTCTTTTGGGAAAACGCTTGGACAAGCATAATTTGCTTTTTTACATATATTGAAATTTTTTAAAAAATCATACAGGGCGTTTCAAAAAGTTGGGTAATTTTTTAACCACGATTCTGCTTAAACTGCTTGACGTAAAAAGCTTATTTTTGGCAAACGGATTTTTCGAAAGTCAAATTCCAACGAAATGAAACTACCCCTCAAATATTACCGTAAGTTATATAATAATATCGCTTATATAATATAATATTGTTTTTTCTCATGCTGACATAAATGTGAGAAAATGTTATCCAGTTTGTATGTTAATGGAAATTCTTGCTTTGCTTTATATCACCATTACAAATGATTAATTCGACGCGAACGAAGTCGCTGGTACATGCTAGTATAGTTAATTATGGCAATTTCCACAGTAAATTTTTATGAAAGCCACCCATTGATTTTTCTTTCGTATTTTACGGTATGAAATAAAACTGCGTGTATCTGCAAAACCATTAAAAATTTTGAATTACTTTAAATACAAAAAATGTTCATTTTATAAGTCCCCATCTAATAAAAAAATAATATACAGGGTGTTCCATTTAAAAAAAAAACAAGAAAAATTATTCTATATTTTAGAAAGTTTGGCGTAGAATTTTGAGCACCCTTTATGATTTAAGATTACGATATTTATAGAAAAGTAAGTATAGACCATCTAAAGTAAATACCTAAAATAATTTTGATTTCAGGAGAGTGATTTTGTGAATTTGTAATAATTTTTTTTAAGGAAGGTTGCAAGATATATACAGTGTGACCCACTCAAGACCGGGCACCCTCCATAAAATCTGTGTTTATAGTCCGATTTTGATGATTTTTTTTTCAAATATAAAGTTTCAAAAAATGTACTTTAGGGCTCAATGTCATGTTATTTCACAAAAAACAAGGCCTACTTAATAAAGTTTTGTGGTGAAAATTTTGCAAAATCATATTAGCGATTTTTTCAAAAAAATTTGAGTACACCCTACATTCGGCATCCCCAAAACAGTTCTGTACAAATTTCGTTTAAAAATATTAATTATTAATAATTCTGCAGTTAAATTAAATAATTCCCTATTTTTGCCAATTTAACGATGAGTTATCACGTAACCCTTGAAAAAAACAATCCACAACAATGGGTTTTATTAGCTGTCAATTCTTGCAGCGTAGAATTGAATATTAATTTAATAGCACGCAGAAAAGTGTTGTATCAAGAAATATTATTTGCATTATGGAACAATTAAATATTAGGGATAAAATTGAAATTATTCGTTTAGTGGGTGATAACTATCTTCAAGCAGGAGAAGCTGCCAGAGAATTTAACAACAGACATCCCGACAGACCTGCAGTAAGTAGAAGCACGGTTCAACGAATAAATAGAGTTTTTAATGAAACTGGTTGTGTGTCAAAATACTTACTAAAAAACAGAAGGCCGGAACATCGAATAAATAGGCGGAATGAGGAAATATTAGAATATTTTCGTAACAATCCTCGTGCAAGCATTAGAGGCGCCAGTGTTGATTTGGATATACCAAGGGAAAATATTAGGAGATGTTTGCGAACTAATAAAGTTAAACCCTTTAAACCAAAGATTTTACACACTTTGGAAAACGGAGATGATGTTAGACGATTAGAATTCTGCTTATGGGCTCAAGCAGAGTATTTAAATAATAGAAATTTCTTAAAAGAAATTTTATTTAGTGATGAGGCAACATTTAGTACAAACGGAGTAGTATCCTCTCAAAATTCGCGATTCTGGGCAGTCGAAAACCCTGAATGGGTGATCAATACAAGAAGACAGTATTCTCAGAAATTAAATGTGTGGTGTGGCATACTTGATGATAGAATCATTGGTCCATATTTTTTTGAGAGAAATTTGAATAGTCCAACGTTTTTGAATTTTCTGATTAATGACTTTTGGGATGCAATACATAATTTACCATGCCAAACCCGTTTGAATTTAAAATTTCAATTGGACGGATCACCTGTGCATAACGCGGCAGTTGTCAGGGAATGGTTAAATGAAAATTTTGAAAATAAGTGGATAGGTCGAAATAGCCCGCTAATTGAGTGGCCACCGAGATCCCCGGACCTAACACCCCTTGATTTCTTTCTTTGGGGTTTCTTAAAGCAACAAGTTTACAAGTCTAGACTTCAATCTGTAGATGAATTACGTATTAGAATTACAGAGGCTTCTGCAAATATTACACCACAGCAGCTTAGGAATGTAACTGTTAATCTAAGGAAAAGATGCGACAAATGTATTGAACTGAATGGAGGGCTGGTAGAAGCAACTAGAATTATTTGAATATGTTTAACTTATTATTCGGTTATTGTGTTGCTTGTATTTTTATCATTGTTTGTAATAAAACTCGTTGTCGTGATTGTTTTTTTTTCAAGGGGTTACTTGAAACTCATCGTTAAATTGGCAAAAATAGGGAATTATTTAATTTAACTGCAAAATTATTAATAATTAATAATTTTAAACGAAATTTGGTACAGAACTGTTTTGGGGGATGCCGAATGTAGGGGTGTACTAAAATTTTTTGAAAAAAAATCGCTAATATGATTTTGCAAATTTTTCACCACAAAAACTTTATTAAGTAGGCCTTGTTTTTTGTGAAATAACATGACATTGAGCCCTAAAGTACATTTTTTGAAACTTTATATTTGAAAAAAAAATCATCAAAATCGGACTATAAACACAGATTTTATGGAGGGTGCCCGGTCTTGAGTGGGTCACACTGTATATTTTTTATTTATTTATTAATATCTCTAAAATTATCGAAATATATTTACTCATATTTTAGGATTATGTGAAGCGATCTGAAAGGAGCCAAAAAGACAATAACATACAGGGTGTACCAATTAAAAAAAATCCTATCCACTCACACTTTTTTGTAATATAAATAAATATTTTCCTGAAATAGAGCCTAGTACATACTTATTTAGATTTGTAGAATGTAGAATGTAGGTCTTGCATCTCCTAGGGGAAGGGGAGCCAGAGATGCCAAACGCACTATTGCTAGACCTTGTAGATACCACTGGCTACCGCAAACTGCTACTAAAACATTTTATTAATTTTAATGAGATTTTTTTCAACATCGTGAATGACCATAAACTCTTAAGTAAAAAGTATAATTGAATTCACAGATTTATTTTACTAATTATGAGTTCTGAATGAAACATTAGAATTCTTTGTACAGGGTGGATCAAATTCGACGCTTTTAAATGGAAACACCCTTTTCCATAGAAGATAGGCAAAAACTAATATCGGCGTCTGGAGCTCAATTTTTGTCAAAAACATGATGGTGAAAACCGCATATCGATATCTGTTACCGTTTCGGAGTTACAGGGTGTTTTTCAAAAATATGCATTTTTAACAAATCGCTGTAACTTTTTTACTATGGAAAATTTTCTATTTTTATGAAAACATTTCCAAAGCACCTTTTTACGTAGAATTTAATGGTGTAAGTATAATTTTTTTTAAATTAATAATTTAAGAATTACCAACAGAAAATTTGATTTCTTATATGGGACACCCTGCATATTTTTAATTTATTGAAAAAAATTTAAAATTACCTTTCCAAAAATGTAACACACTTGATATTTTCCTCGATTCCTCTTCGAGATATAGAGTATATAAAAATTCGCCCGCTTTAAATAAGTAGGCTTTGAACGGATCCGGCTGTAATGCAAACAAATTCTAGCTGTGAGTATCAATTAAAACGAAAATAATATTTGCTATGAGAGATGCAGAATTTTATAACAATTTAAAATATATTTAACCAACATCAACACATTTAAACTATATCTAATAACAATAAAAATAAATAGCAAACCAAGACATGAGATTTTGCTACAGGTGTTCGACATATCGACCGTCTTGTGTTATGGACAGACGGGGCAGTTTTTGAACATTTCTCGCGGAATTTATTAACTCACTGGGGGGTGAAAGATCCTCTCATAACTGCTTAGTATTTCTAATTCTTGTCTAGATTATACGGAAGAATAAGGAACTTGTATTCTTCCGCAAATATATCCATAGGATTAGATCCATGGGCACTAAGTCAGGCGGCCTCGACGGCCAACGGCTTCCAAGATCCGGTTAGCTATTCAATTATTCTTGAAATTGGCTGCAAAAATTTGCTGATAACTTCAGCGTTCAGAGGCGGTGCGTCGTCTTGCTAGAAAATATGTTTTCCAGTTCCATTAACATCAATAAGGGGTCCAAAGCCTACTAGTTAAAAGTGGCGAACTTTTAAAAATTCTGTATTTCGAAGGGGATTATAACAAAATATCAAGTGCGCTATATTTTTGGAAAGGTAATTTTAAATTCTTTTCAGTTAATTAAAAATATAGAGGGTGTCCCAAATAAAAAATCAACTTTTCTTTTGATAACACTTAAATTATTAATTTTAAAAAAATTATACTTAAACCATTAAATTCTACGTAAAAAGGTGCTTTGGTTTTTTAAAATGTTTTCATAGAAGTACAAAATTTTCCATAGTAAAAAAGTTACAGCGATTTGTTAAAAATACACATTTTTGAAAAACACCCCGTAACTCCGAGACGGTAACAGATATTTATGTGCGGTTTTCACCATCATGTTTTTGATGAAAATTGAGCTCCAGACGCCGATATTAGTTTTTGTCTATCTCCTATAGAAAAGGGTGTTTCCATTTAAAAGCGTCGAATTTGACCCACCCTGTACATCCACTCTTCATTCAAAATCCGTCTGTTCATCCACCGATCCAAAACCGAACCACCCCATAATCCCATACGGACCGCCAAATCCGAAAATAAACGCCCCAATTAACTTAAATTGCCTAATTAACATTCCGCGACGCACCTTTGAGGTCTCCCGGTAATTCCCAAGATAAACGGTCGTGTCTACCGTCCCATCTCCGCGCCGATTTGAATTTCTTCTTAAATCTCCGTCCGGCCGAGGCGACCGCGATAAATACGGCGCTGAAGAAAAAAGACGATCGCGAGCCGGGGGTGAAACCCTCCCTCGGGAGGTGCGGATCGCAGCTCGTTTACCCCATAGATTTATGTTGGAAAAATTCGGAATGTAAACAGCGGAGATTAGGGTGAAGAAAGGAAGAAAGGAAGAAAAAAAACGTATTTTAAGGTGACTGTCTTAATTACGGGGTTTTTGTGAAATGAGATTATGATTTCTGTATTTTTTAAAGTAGAGAGTAATACTAAAAAAACTAATAATAATTTAATAACGCCAAAAAGAAGCTATAGCCTTTAAAAGAAAAATAAAAGAGGGTTTTTTAATACAATCTAATAAAAATAAATGTATTGCTCATGGATTTGTAGATTAGGGCGTCCGTTATTTACAAAGTTGACCATTTCTCCCACGACGCCCTCTAAATTTTTAGTTTATTGTCTAAAAAACAATCACAAACCATTGTAAACCCTTAATATTCACAATAAATCTTGCCCCAAAGACGATTTATTTCCCATTTAAATTACATAGGAATTTGCCACATTTTGCAAATATTTTTTTTCTCTCGATCTTGTTCTCGTAGCCATGACAATATTCTTTTACATAATTAAACGCTCTACAAAAAAGGTCTCTTACAATTTTTCGATAAACCTACTCCTTCAAAATGTATTCCTACCATTTTAGTCTAGCTGATTTATTTTATTTATTTTTTTTATTTTTTACTTTGCATTTTAGTCACATGCTTCTCTAATGAAACTCATCTTATTTTATTCGTACTATTCGAAAATCATCAATTATTAATATAATATAGTGTGTTCCATTACAAAAAACACAATTTTGATTTGTGAAACTCTATATATTTTTAAAATGGTCAAAATTATTGACTTTCATTTCAATCTTTTAATAAGAAGACTAAGGAAGGAGCATATCAAAAATCTTAGGTACACCGCGATGGGCCTCAAATATGGCCGACTTAAATTCCGGTTTATCAGCGTTGTTCTAATTTTATTTAAAAAATGTAAAACTATGATGTAGGGTAGACGTGGGGTAGACTCAATAATTTGTTGTTTTATGTTACGTTGTGAATAAATGTTGGTAGTTATTAAAATTGTTATAAAAATATATAATTCTAATAAAATAGATAAGTTATAATAAGTATTTATTAACACAAACATCCGATACGCTACTGGAAGCAGGTAAGTCAAATTAACGTATCTAAATTCTTTGACATCTAATCTTTGACAAGTAATAAATAAAAGCTAAAATGCAAGAAAAATATATAATTTAGTTAATTTAAGTGAATTTCATAAATGATCGGTTTACTACACGTATGTATATTATATAGTCACTTACTAGCGAAAAGTTGTTCCATTATTTCACTCAATTTTTGCCGAGATCTACCGCACGCTATACAACCAACTATTTTAGAATCTTTTTCGATAAATCGCGATAGTGTCACTGATAATTTAAGTTCTGCCACAATTTCCATCTAGATTTACTACCTTTATACAACTATCAGTAGTAGAATAAATAATAAATAACATAAAATAAGCTCCGTAAAGACTAACAAATCCACAAAATTTCAAATCAAATTCAAATGTGTCAAATGAATCGTCAAACAGAACTGCCAAGGATCCCCACCCTAGAGTGCTTTTATGGCGCTTTTTCCGCCCACCATGCATGAATACATGGATAGCATTATGCTTCTTCCTTAGTCTTCTTATTCAAAGATTTCAATACAAACTGTCGTTTTTATTGTTTAGGTTGGTTACTGTATTATCTTAATTAAACAATTATGTTGATAAAAATAAATCTCGACATTTATACCGACGATCACCGTCATTCTAAGACAAGAGTTTTGACATTTGATAAGATTTTACGTATTTTTGCTTATGCCATACCGCCTAAAAAGGGGTAAAAGTAATTGCGAGACTTTAAAACATTACGGACAAATTTGGGGTTGGCAAAGTGGGGCCTAGATAAATAAAATCGCTCCGAACGCCAACGAACCATCTCGACGAATCTTTTTTATAATATAATTTAATAATTTCCCCCTGGCTGCTGTGGGGAATGGGGAAGACGGTTTGTGGTGGAATTTATAGGCCTACTAAGCTTGTAACAGAACGAAGTATGCGATATTTTCAAAAGTTAAGGGAAAATTTCGAAAAAATACTATATTGTTTTATTAGGAGTCGAAAATTATACACCGAGGCACAAAAAGTCATTTTTACTCCGAATAGAACATGCTATTTTTTTCCAACGCCACAAATAAGTTTTTAAACAATTTCAAATGTTCCAAATAAAATAAAAAGATTTAAAAATCATACCTTGTATGTAATTATTTATCGAGAAACTATGGTTACGCTCGTTGAATTTGACACTTTTATGTCAGTTTAATAATATATTTTCGTACTTTTATGCTTAGGCGTAAAAGTGCTTTACTTTTATGCCTAGGCGTTAAAATGACTTTTTATATTGTCAATCACGTCGCAAAAATTTATACTTTTGTCACGTAAGAAAAAAAAGTAATTTTTTTGTGAAATGCCTCTGGGTTAGAATCAAAAGAGTTACTAAAGAAAAAGTGTATAATACCCAATTAGATTATGCATAATGCAATTATAACATATATGCCATTAAATGCTTACGTGTAAAAGTGCTTTACCTAGGCGTTAAAATGACTTTTTTATATTGCCAATCACGTCGAAAAAATAAATACTTTCCTGGCGTTTGAAAAAAAATTGTAAATTTAATCTACTACCTATGTTGCCATATTATGTGACATACTACCAGAACTTAAAAAACCTGCAGAAGGGGCAAAAACAAGAGAAATGATAGAAGAAGATAAGTTACAATATTTCAATTATCAATTTTCAAGTCAGTAATGTCAACATTAAATATGTAGTCGTAAATAAAACTTATTTGTTTTTAGTTCAAAAAAGTATAATGTAGAAAGAAATTGATTTTAGTTATGGATTTTTATTTATTTTGTATAAACTTACCTCTTTTGATATTTCCGTTTGTTGGCTATAGGATGTACTGGCCTAAAACAAAAAAAATATGTAGAATATAAAGAGCTGAAATATCTTACTATTGAAAGAGCCATATGGAATATTAAACCGCGAATATCTGGAAAACCGTGCAAAATTGAGTGTAAACACTTTAAATACCAAAAAAAGTTGCTTAATTCTGCATCTAAATAAAAAATAATATACAAGGTATTGTATTTAAAAAATTGAGATATAACATTTTAAATATTGCGATTGGATTTTTTCTTCATGGATTCATTTTATTATCCTTGGTATATAAGAAAATACAGCTAAGTTTTAATAAGGTTAAATTCACTAAAGGGTTTTCACCACTTTCCCGATACAGTACTCCTTTTCGGCAACATCGCATACTGCTTCGAATAAAAATAGTGTGCTACATGTAGAATTTTATGCTGAATACAATTCTGTACAGAAAAATGGAGGTTTCAGTTTAAAAAAACTTACAGTTTCATTATTACATTTTAGAGACACCATGTAAACAACAAATTGCTTTTAGCAGAGGTCGGGTAAAACGGGTGTATGATCGAACGAAATGTATATTATATTTCAAAAATCTGCCTGAAGCTTAGCCCAATCCTGTCGTGTTAAGCCACACCAAAAATTCCAAACACACGTGCTTTGATTAAGGCTTGATGAAGGTTTGCAGAGCTTCAGCATTTGCCATAAAATAGCAAGCGATTTGTTACAAAACCATATAAATTATATATCACCGTAATCACAAAACTTCAATCTATCTCCGTATTGTAACGGAATTTTAAATTATGTCTTTATTTTCGAGAAAATTTAGTCTAAACATAAGGAAGATTTTGTTGATGTTTGACCATCAAAATCTTAAAAATAAAGAAGTTGTCTAAATATGTGCTACAATACGGATATAGTCAAATCCTTTATCTTCTCGGTCTAGTCAAATCTTTGAATAAGAAGACTAAGGAAGGAGCATATCAAAAATCTTAGGTACACCGCGATGAGCTCAAATATGGCCGACTTAAATTCCGGTTTATCAGTGTCGTTTTAATTTTATTTAAAAAATGTAAAACTATGATGTAGGGTAGACGTGGGGTAGACTCAATAATTTGTTGTTTTATTTTACGTTGTGAATAAATGTTAGGTAGTTATTAAAATTGTTATAAAAATATATAATTCTAATAAAAATAGATAAGTTATAATAAGTATTTATTACCACAAACATCCGATACACTACTGAAGCAGGTAAGTCAAATTAACGTATCTAAATTCTTTGACATCTAATCTTTGACAAGTAATAAATAAAAGCTAAAATGCAAGAAAAATATATAATTTAGTTAATTTAAGTTAATTTCATAAATGATCGGTTTACTACACGTATGTATATTATATAGTCACTTACTAGCGAAAAGTTGTTCCATTATTTCACTCAATTTTTGCCGAGATCTACCGCACGCTACACAACCAACTATTTTAGAATCTTTTTCGATAAATCGCGATAGTGTCACTGTTAATTTAAGTTCTGCCACAATTTCCATCTAGATTTACTACCTTTATACAACTATCAGTAGTAGAATAAATAATAAATAACATAAAATACGCTCCGTAAAGACTGACAAATCCACAAAATTTCAAATCAAATTCAAATGTGTCAAATGAATCGTCAAACAGAACTGCCAAGGATCCCCACCCTAGAGTGCTTTTATGGCGCTTTTTCCGCCCACCATGCATGAATACATGGATAGCATTATGCTTCTTCCTTAGTCTTCTTATTCAAAGATTTCAATACAAACTGTCGTTTTTATTGGTTAGGTTGGTTACTGTATTATCTTAATTAAACAATTATGTTGATAAAAATAAATCTCGACATTTATACCGACGATCACCGTCATTCTAAGACAAGAGTTTTGACATTTGATAAGATTTTACGTATTTTTGCTTATGCCATACCGCCTAAAAAGGGGTAAAAGTAATTGCGAGACTTTAAAACATTACGGACAAATTTAGGGTTGGCAAAGTGGGGCCTAGATAAATAAAATCGCTCCGAACGCCAACGAACCATCTCGACGAATCTTTTTTATAATATAATTTAATAATTTCCCCTGGCTGCTGTGGGGAATGGGGGAAGACGGTTTGTGGTGGAATTTATAGGCCTACTAAGCTTGTAACAGAACGAAGTATGCGATATTTTCAAAAGTTAAGGGAAAATTTCGAAAAAAATACTATATTGTTTTATTAGGAGTCGAAAATTATACACCGAGGCACAAAAGTCATTTTTACTCCAGATAGAACATGCTATTTTTTTCCAACGCCACAAATAAGTTTTTAAACAATTTCAAATGTTCCAAATAAAATAAAAAGATTTAAAAATCATACCTTGTATGTAATTATTTATCGAGAAACTATGGTTACGCTCGTTGAATTTGACACTTTTATGTCAGTTTAATAATATATTTTCGTACTTTTATGCTTAGGCGTAAAAGTGCTTTACTTTTATGCCTAGGCGTTAAAATGACTTTTTATATTGTCAATCACGTCGCAAAAATTTATACTTTTGTCACGTAAGAAAAAAAAGTAATTTTTTTGTGAAATGCCTCTGGGTTAGAATCAAAAGAGTTACTAAAGAAAAAGTGTATAATACCCAATTAGATTATGCATAATGCAATTATAACATATATGCCATTAAATGCTTACGTGTAAAAGTGCTTTACCTAGGCGTTAAAATGACTTTTTTATATTGCCAATCACGTCGAAAAAATAAATACTTTCCTGGCGTTTGAAAAAAAATTGTAAATTTAATCTACTACCTATGTTGCCATATTATGTGACATACTACCAGAACTTAAAAAACCTGCAGAAGGGGCAAAAACAAGAGAAATGATAGAAGAAGATAAGTTACAATATTTCAATTATCAATTTTCAAGTCAGTAATGTCAACATTAAATATGTAGTCGTAAATAAAACTTATTTGTTTTTAGTTCAAAAAAGTATAATGTAGAAAGAAATTGATTTTAGTTATGGATTTTTATTTATTTTGTATAAACTTACCTCTTTTGATATTTCCGTTTGTTGGCTATAGGATGTACTGGCCTAAAACAAAAAAAAATATGTAGAATATAAAGAGCTGAAATATCTTACTATTGAAAGAACCATATGGAATATAAAACCGCGAATATCTGGAAAACCGTGCAAAATTGAGTGTAAACACTTTAAATACCAAAAAAAGTTGCTTAATTCTGCATCTAAATAAAAAATAATATACAAGGTATTGTATTTAAAAAAATTCACAGTCCTTTACAAAGATGCAACCGGGGGGGCATTGAAAATGATGAATAAAAACGTAAAAATATTAGTATTAATATGAGTGTATTAAATACATATGTTTAAATAACGAACTTAACAAAAAACAACAGATTTAAAGATTCGTTGAAAAAGTAGTAGTGTTAACATTAAATAAAACATTATCAATAATAATTATGCGATCGCACCTATCCGTAAAACAAGCAAGCAAAAAAACCTCGAAAAAAACAAAATAACATACAAAACATCAGTTTAACATGATGACAGATCATGATCAATGACAGATAAAGAATTCTTACGGAAAGTTACACTTTACGATATAATTTTAACTGTTAAAGGCAAAACCCATTTAAACACAAAACTTTTAATACCTACTATTGTATCTAAAAGACTTTTTTTTAATTACTAAATTCTTAGCCACGCTTCTGTTTTCTTGGCTGTTGTGCATCACGTCACAGATTAACAGGCCCACGTTTGCACCACAAGGCGATGCTGCAGACCACTAGGTAGACCGGTCGTAGAAATTTATGTTATACAACTTGTAGTCAATCTACACAAATATTATCAAAACTTTTTTCTTTTAAAATGTGTTCAGATTTTGTAAAAAGTATACGTCAAAATCATAAAACTTAAATTTGATATGAGTTTCTTAGTTTTTAACTAATATAGTAGCGAATTACAAAAATTCCTTTTCAATGAAAATTAATGAGTTAAATAAAATAATTTAATAAATTACTAGCTTTTTCTCGCGACTACGTTCGCGTTACACCTCGAATCGTTCATGCATTGATTTAAATTATTTTTTACAGATAAACAGATACTTTCTTTATAGAGAGCTAGTGAGCATAGATGTTTTTTATTTTTCATCTTTTTTTTATTTATTAAGAGCACTAATACTCTCTTTATATGTTATTTTTTATTCTTTGAAGGATAATTGAGGAAGATATATTTCGTTATGATGTCACTAAGAACTGTCAAGGATCCCCACCCTAGAGAGCTTTTATGGTGCCTTTTCCGCCCACCATGCATGAATACATGGATAGCATGATACTCCTTCCTTAGTCTTCTTATTCAAAGAGTTAAATGGACTCTTAAAGGACCTATGAACGATCTGACACACTGATGTTGCAGTACCCTGTATTTTCCCGAGTATTTTCATCTCTCGACTGTTTCTTCTCCATCTTTTTCGGTCCCGGTCCTCGCCCGCAGCCACTCCAGCGATCGCGGTTTATCGCCAGGCTGGCAATAGCCAGAGGCGCCTTGCGGCTGCCGCGGCATCGTAGGCCCTAATTAGTCCGTTCGGGATACAAGATAATGTACTCTCTGGCGGCGTAAATCTTTCCCAGCTTCATAGTCGTCCTCTATCTTCTCCTGCTTTCCCTTGCTTATTCCTGCTCACTTGCTCCTGCTGCTACTGGTGGTGGTTCGGAGCCGATCTTTTCCCCGGGATGTCGCTGTGCCGAGATCGAGATGGAAATCGAGGATGCCCTCGAGCGGTGTGGGTTTGGAGGGAAAGGATACGAGGCCTACGATGCACAGAGCTCAAGCTCAAACTTGCGGAAAAACGGAATCTATCTATTTATTTTTTCTGCTAATAAGTAAGAAGTTCATTAGATGAACAATGGATTAAGTAAATTTCATTTGATTAAATTGAAGTAAAACTTCTTACTAACAGCTATTAAATTGAAGGATTTGAAAGACATGTTTGAAAAAGTGACATATAATACTGTTTTAGTATAATTGTTATTTTCAATTTATTTCTGTAATCTGTACATTTTCTGTTTCCTTAATAGCCTGCAACCTGTTTCCTTACCAACCTTTTTGTACCTCTTTGACACCCCCAAGGGATACTTTCTATGTATACAGGGTTGTTCACCACATACGACACGGAGTATTGTAGCTAAACGATGAGATTTTTACAAATTGTAAGTTTGGGGTTCGTTGAAGGACTATTAGAGCTGCAATTTAAAAATATTTTTACAAGATACAGAGTGTCCCAAGTAAATAAAAAATATTAAAGTTGTATTTTTTTAAATGGAACACCCTGTATATTATTACATTTTAGTTTCTACGATTAAAATAAAGGTAAATTTGATTAAGGTTTATTATACTTAAACCCACCGTTTTTGAAATATTTTCAATTTTGTGAAATTGCAGTAAAAATTTTAAAGCTTCATTTCTCCAAGGGTATCAATGTTTTTAATACTAAATATTTAATGAAGTTTATTTATTGATCAGTTATTGTGTTGCAATAATAAAAATAATACTACCTTATACAGAGTGTCTAAAATTTATTTTAAATAATTATTAGCTTCAAACGGCAATAACTTCTTTAATTTAAATGGAATGCCCTGTATATTTTAGGAGAATCAGATGCACAATTAAATTGTCTATCAAATGGTATTATACCATTTTTTACCTATCCCTTCAAGTTTTCGTAGAAAATGCATTTTCTTATAATTTAGACCTCATTTATCAATATATCCATGGAATATTGACATTTTAGATTGTTTTTAAAGCAACAAATGTACAAAATGTACAGACTAGTAATATTATCGTTTTAGCAAAACGATAATATTACTAGCCCATTATGCATGCAAAAGAAAACTATTTAAATCTGTATAAAAGAGTATACCATTAATTAAATATAACACCATTATTTCCGCCCATATACTAATTAATTACATACTTAATTGTGTTCGTTAATAAATTATTATATATAAATGTGGATTTGAGTCAGAAATCAATATAATAATAAGTTATCAAATTAAAGTCTCTGTTGTTATAAATAAGCATTTATTAAAAAAATAAAATATTATTTTTAAGGTGTTACTTTTATCACACTGTCTAATGCCCATACAAAATTCAGTTTTTTAGTATTTGGAGCAATTATTCTTAATCAACGCAAACAGTCAGTTAATGTAGTTTGAATACTGGAATCATATTAATTGAACCTCTTTAACAAATATTTAAACAGTTTTTTTTATTTTTTAATGAAATAAACGAATTTTATCGACAATATTAGTATCTGTACTCTTTATAAATTTGGTACATCTTTAAAAATAATCTAAAATGTCAATAGTCCATGGGTATATTGATAAATAAGTTCTAAATTACAAGAAAATGCATTTTCTACGGAAACTTAAAGAGATGGTGTAAAAATGGTATAATATAATTTGATAGACAATTAAATTGTGCATCTGATTCTCGTAAAATATACAGGGTGTTCCATTAAATTAAACAAGTTATTGCCGTTTAACTAATAATTATTTAAAATAAATTTTTAGACACTCTGTATAAGGTGGTATTATTTCTATTATTGCAACACAATAACTGATTAGTAAATAAACTTCAGTAAATATTTAGTATTAAAAACTTTGATACCTTTGGAGAAATGAAGCCAAAACTTTTACTGCAATTTCACAAAAATGAAAATATTCTCAAAAACGGTAAGGTTTAAGTATAATAAACTTTAATCAAATTACCAACTTTTAATCGTAGAAACTAAAAATGTAATAATATACAGGGTGTTCCATTTAAAAAAATACAACTTTGATATTTTTTACGTATTTGGGACACTCTGTATCTTGTAAAATTATTTTTAAATTGTACCTCTAATAGTCCTTCATCGAACCCAAAACTTACAATTTGTAAAAATCTCATCGTTTAGCTACAATACTCCGTGTCGTATGTGGTGAACAACCCTGTATAAGTTACTTTTTTTGTGATTATTACAAATATAACTGACTTTTGCCTCCAAATAAGCTTATTTTACATTTTTAAACATTACTACCAAGAAAACATAACCTGTTCTACATCTTGCTTAACAATACACCTCAAATTTTCACGCACATGTAACCTTCTACCTACGCAACCTCCTACCACCAGCACTGCTGACTCTCCCAAAAACCACCCCTTTAGCTTGCGGGCGGGTTTCTGCCCCCAAAACCGAAATTGCCTCGCTCCCAGCAGTGGCACCGGTTTAAAGAAGTGGCTCGTCTCGCAATTTCAAAGTCAAATCAAACCGCTAAACGGGTCTAAATATTCCGAGTAGCAGTTAAGCCCGGCCAACAACAATAAACCGTGCGATAATTTGCCGTTAGTCGCTCGAGGCCCTTAAGACGGTCGGTCTGGAGAAGGCCGGCGAAGATGGGGAGGGATGGGGAGAGATTATTAACATAGCTGATGTAGATGTGTATAATAATAGGAGATTAAATAATAGGAGATTCTAATGGGTATTTTGCCACTTGTACTGTAAGAAAATCTACAAAATAAAATAGTTGCTTTTTGTAAACACTACTGCGTTAATGCAACGGCGACTAGCTTGTCAAGAGTGATCTATACTAATACAGGCAGTCGTTTCGTGTTACGTCGTTTCGAGTTACGTCGAACAAATTTTTGTCACAATTCCTCAAAGTTACGTCCCACTGTTTCGAGTTACGTCATTTTTTGAAAAGAACGATCCAAATTTTAAAAGAAGTTTGGACATATGTAAACAATAAAATTTTAGCAACATACAAGCAGGGTTAACAGATCCTCATAATGAAAAAGCGGGACAGTGTTGATCATTACTTAATTAGCAACTTTTACGACTTTTGACGGCACCCATAATAAAAGTGCCAACCAAAAAAATAAATATATACTTTCTAAATATGTCTACTTTACTCTCTGGTATTTCTGTAGTTTCCATATTAGTATATGTATCATATTTACTATAATGGATAGTTAAAAATACTTTTTTGATTAGATAATGAAAAAGCGGGACTGTGTAAAAATACTCGCCCTAATTTGTTTTTCATAAAAAAATACTTTTTTTATATTTTTGTTTTTTTTTTGTATTAGGTATTATAAGTTTAACTACATATTTATACAATACACTGTTTCTCATACCTCAATTATTTAAAAATATATTAATATTAATATATACAAAGGCACATCTCTTTGTTTTATTGTATTTTTATCTTACAAAAGTACCTAATTTCTCCATTTTCTACAGGATCTTATGACAAAATAAGATTCGCCTTACGTCGTTTCGACTTAAGGCGCAATTTTGAAGAATCTAACCTGCCGTAAGTACGAGGACTGCCTGTATATAAAATCCTTAAGTGACTGACATACTGATTAATCACGATCCTGCTCAAACCACTCAACGTAAGAAGCTCAATTTTGGCATACAGGTTGATTCTAGGGTGTAGAGGTTCGATAAGAAGGGATATTTCGAAATTCCAGTTCCAAGAGGGTGAAACCACCCCTCAAATATTACAATATTTTTTATTTAAAAAACCGTCAAGTTTCCGAAAAAAACGCTTAAACACGTATATTTTATTTTGTTTTTTTAAATATTTTAGATTTTTTAAAAATGTATACAGGGTGTTTCGAAAAATCTGATCATTGATTAATCACGATCCTGCTTAAAGCGCTTGACGTAAAAAGCTGATTTTTGGAAAACAGATTGAGTTTAGGGTGTAGAGGTTCGATAAGAAGGGATTTTTCGAAACTCGAGTGAAACTATCCCTCAAATATTAAAATATTTTTTTTATTTAAAAACCGGTGAGTTTTCCGGAAAAACTCTTAAACACGTATATTTTATTTTGTTGTTTTACATATTTTAAGATTTTTTATAAATTTATACAGGGTGTTTCATAAAATATGACCATGGAGTAATCACGATTCTGCTGAAACTGCTTGGCGTTTAAAGCTGATTTTTGGCAAACGGATTGACTGTGGGGTGTAGAGGTTCGATAAGGAGAGGTTTCTCGAATCTCAAATTCCAAGAGGGTGAAAACGCCCCTCAAATATTACAATATTTGTTATTTAAAAAACAGTTAGTCTTTCGGGAAAACACTTGGACAAGCATAATTTATTTGGATTTTTTACATATTTTGAATATTTTTTTTAAAAATCATACAGGGTGTTCCAAAAAGAGTAATTTCTTAATCACGATTCTGCTTAAACTGCTTGACGTAAAAGCTTATTTTTGGCAAACGGATTTTTCGAAAGTCAAATTCCAACGAGATGAAACTACCCCTCAAATATTACCAAGTTATATAATAATATCGCCATATTGTTTTTTCTCATGCTGACATAAATGTGAGAAAATTTTATCCAGATTGTATGTTAATGGAAATTCTTGCTTTAGTTTATCATCACCATTACAAATGATTAATTCGACGCGTACGAAGTCGCTGGTAAACGCTAGTTTACTAATAAACAAATCTGAATAACGGAAAAAAATGCTTAACGTTTCGGGTGACATCAAAGGGCAAAATAGTGGAAAAAAGGTGTTAAAAAAGTTTATACTATAGAACAAAAACAATATGTGCAGACAATAATTCACTAAAAAAAGATATAAACAACATTAAAAATACATTAATAAAAAAGAACCATCCACCATCTTTTATTGACAAAACATTATACGAAATAGAAACCTCAAACCACAGGCAGAATACACACAATGATAACAATACACAATACAGGGTGATTCTTTACCTATACGCATAAACTTAATTATTGCTGATGACAAATAATAACTAATAATGAAAAAAAAGTTAGGAAAATATTTTTTAGATTCTGAAATAATTTGAGTTTTTTTTTCACAAAAATTTATCAACTTTATCAGTAAATGCGCATTCAATTTAATGGAATTTACGTTTTTTGTTTTTATCTCAAATAATTTGTTATCTCCGCAAATAAAAATATTTAGTGCACATTCAATTTAATGGAATTTACGTTTTTTGTTTTTATTTCAAATAGTTTGTTATCTCCGTAAATAAAAATATTTCACTAACTTTTTTTTTCATTATTAGTCATTATTTGTCATCAGAAATAATTTCCCAACTTTATGCGTATAGGTTAAGAATCACCCTGAATCATCATTTTTATTTTGATTTTTTTCAAATAATTCATGAAGTAACGTCAATATTTGGATGAAAATGTTTTTTTTCACCTGAGAAATTCGATTTTGATGTCAATATGACTCTTATTTGTAGAGAGCGCCACCTACATATTTTTAACTGTTTTGAAGAGTAATAACTTTTCGTCCGTACCTGTATAAAACTACTGAGTAAAAAAATATACATTTACGACGTTTTTTACGTAAAAAAGGTCTCTTAGTAAAAATCGCTACGAGTAACGGTTCTCGAGATATTTGGAATCAAAATTATCAATACCTATCAACATTGACATAAATTAAACATGTTGACTAAATAGTTATTAGACTAAAATTATAAATTTGAAATGTTTTTGTGTTAAAAGTTCAACAAAAACTGTTTTATCATCATTTTCTCGCAGAAAAATTTATAATTTAAAAAAATCTCTTTCAAATAACTATCTTCTCAACTTGTTTAGTTTTTGTCAATAATAATTACATGTACTGACTATTTCCATTCTAAATATCTTGAGAACGGTTGCTCATATCGATTTTTACCATGGAGCATTTTTTACGTAAAAAGTCACGGACATGTATATTTTTTCACTCAGTAGTTTTATACAGGTACGGGCGAAAAGATATTACTCTTCAAAACAGTGAAACCACATGTAAGTGGCGCCCCTTACAAATAGGAGTCATATTGACATCAAAATCAAATTTCTCCTATCAAAAAAAAACTCCCAGATACCAATTTTCATCCAAATATTGACGTTACTTTCGAAATTATATAGAAATGAAACTTCTACACCCTGTATTCCCGAAAACAAGCATTTTAGGACATACATTTATACGAACTTTTTTACATATTTTTATCTGCAGAATTTGTCGCCGAAGTTTCCGGAATACAATTCGGACCACCCAGTATACTACTTACAATGCCATATATACGAGGCGTTTCGGAAGAAATAAGAAGGGTAGGAAAACAATATAACATACTCTCTTATCCTTTATCAAAACACAAAATACACTTAATTCTATTTTAACCCACACTAAACAAAGGAACAATGGACAACGAACAAAAAGTGTAATATACAAAATACCATGTGAATGTAATAAATTTTGTATTCGTGAAACATCTAGACACTTAAATGTTCGAATTAAAAAACATAAAGATTATTTAAGAAAGGGCGATTTTCAGAAATCTAAGATTTGTCAGCATTTATGGGACACAGGACACAGAGTAGACTTTAACATCAAAAAATTATTATTAAAGAAGCGATATATAACCTCTAAACGAAAAATAAAAGAGGCTTAGTATTTCAGACTTTTGAAAAAGTGTAGTTTGAGATGTTGGAGATATAATAAATTAAAAAAAATAGTTTTTTTGAGTGTAACAAATAGTTTTTTAAACGTATGATTGACTTTCACAAAATTGTCGCGTCACTACGTATTTCTAAGCCGTTACCACCAGCTCATGTGTCACGGCCTTGAATTTCTACTCCCAGCTAGCGTAAAGAAGGTTCACTTGAAAAATACATAAAATTAAACATAACCTAACAAAATACGAATCGCATTTGCTTTTAAACTGAATTTAATCTCTTATTAAACATCCAGATATACGTACTATTCTATCGAGTGCTTTCTATTATTAGTCTGCAGCAAATTAAACTATAGGTAGAAACTCTACTACTGTTTCTTCCTCTTTTTAGTTTTCCCATCTGCTTTTGTTAATGTTCTCGTAAATAGAAACTTCCACACACAAACACCAAAAACAGATTAGATAAAACTATAGTTTGTTGAAGCGGGAACGCGTTTTCTGCACCACAAATCTGACTCATTCTCCTCCAAAAAAACAAGAACAACAATGAAGGAAAATGCTGAACAGGGTCTTTTATCTTTCGGTGCCGGATGGATACGATATACATACGTGAATGTGTTCAAAGTCTGCCAGTGTATCGCGAATTCCCAAATTCACAACGGGATTGTTAATCGTTTGAAATTTAGTTTTGGACAAAAGGAGAAAATGGAGATGTACGGGTGTAGTCGCCAGTGTAACGAAAGTTAGTTAAATGGAACTGGGGGTAGAGTATTTTTAGAAAAGGTTGTATACACAGGGTGAGTCTTAACTACTAAAAAATATATTTTTCTTTTAAATTTTGAGAATCACTAAATTCTATTTTCTATGTTTAATGTTCAATGACCGATGTATCCACATTATCAATATCTTTAAATGTTTTAAAATGAAAACAATATTTCGCTTTATTTAAATTTTTCATTTTTTTTTGCGAAAATACTCATAGACGGGTACAAATCAAATACACTTGAAGAAATAAATATATTTACACTTAATTAAGACTCACCCCGTATATATCTAAGTAATTACATTTTATGCAATAACTTCGTTATGAAATCTCATAACAATAAATATCCTCTCCGCTTATTGTTCGCGGCGGATTCTTTACTTGTCAAAAATCATTTTCGGCCCGATATTACCTGCCAATAAAGGGAATGAATGGGGGGAGATCTCATTCAATAAAGGTAGATTTAGGTTGGTGTAAGCCCTAATAGAAGCACGGTCAACAACAGATAATGGCTCTCATTTTTAATTTTTATTGCCCCATTGTACGCCGTGGGGATGAAGGATGAGGATGATAGTTGTTAAGGTTGGATTAGAAAAGTTTCGTTGTAGGAATCTATTTTTTTTTGTTCATTTAGTGATGTGAGTTTTAATTAATGTGATAAATGCCCCAAATTTAATGCTTCTTAAAAAAGAACTACTTCAAATTCCATTATTCTTTCATTAAGTCTTTTTTTAAACTTGAAATTTATACAGAAAAAATTCTTCGAATTTATTATACTTATGTAACGAACGCTTCTCAATAGATTTTGAAAAATCTATAAAACAACAGTCCAAAAACAGCAAAAGGTTTAGATGTTCACCTGTCCAAATATCATCATCGCCTAACGTTGCTTAACTTTGGTGATCGATCGGGAATGGGTGCTTTGACGTAGCTTTCTCGTTGATCTTTTAAGTTTGCATAATAATTAACTACAAAACATCTATTCCTGAGAAATTTCCTTATATTTCAAATCCGTAAACGAAAGGCAGAGAGAAAATGGACATAAATTGTACTGAAGCTGTTGTTGGTTCCTTGTGAAACATCGTTGAAATATTAGTATTTTAATAAAGCACGCTTTTAGATGTTTCAAAAAACTTTTAATAAGAGTAACTTTAACTCTACATATATGTTTCGGCTTGTTAGGCCTTTTTCAAGAGTTTTTTAAGAACTAATCGTCTAACTACACTGTAACTATATATATATATATATATATATATATATATATATATATATATATATATATATATATATATATATATTTGCTATGGGGGTGGGTTCAGAGAGTTTACAATAGGGGTAATAAAAAATGTAGAGAGAATTTAGAAATCCTTGTTGGTCGTTAACATTATTTTCGTTTTTAACAGATTTTAGTATTTCTAACTGTTCAATGTAATTTAAGCGTCTACCTTTTGTTTCTCTGTGTAGTAACTTAATTGAGTTTTCATTAATTTTGTGATTATTTACTATACAATGAGTTGCAAGACCAGAACTTTGCTGGAGATTATTAATAGACTTTACATGTTCTTTAATCCTTATATCTAAATTTCTACCTGTTTGGCCTATGTACACGGCATCACAATCATTGCAATCCACTCTATATACACCCGACTTATTTTTGACATTAGTTTTGTCTTTATTATTTAATAAAATTTGACCTAAATTTCTTTTATTTACGTTAATAATTTTACATCCTATTTTATTGAGATTATTTAATATTTTGTTAGTTAAATTAGGAATGTAGTTTAAAAGTCGATAATTGTTATTGTCTTTAGAATTAGCGGAATAAAATTTTTTCATTAATATTTTCTTTTGTTTTTTCTTTAGCATATTATCAATAAGGGAACACTTATATCCTTTGTTGATGGCGATTTGTTTAATAATATTTAACTCTTTTTTAAAATTCTCTGGGCTCAGTGGAAACATTACCAATCTATGAATTAAACTATGAAAGGGTGACATTTTGATTTGCCAGGATTGGTGTGATTGACTATGTATTACAGTGTCTGTGGTACTGGGTTTTCTGTAAATATCAAATTGTAATCTTAGACTGTTTTATAATTGTAACATCAAGAAAATTGATGGTATTAATACCTTTTTTTTCAATAGTAAATTGTATTCTCGGGTTAATTGAATTTAATAATGTTAAAAAACTGTTTAAATTTCTCTCGGTGCCTGACCAAATACAAAAAATGTCATCTACATATCTTGCCCAATAATTTATTTTTGATATTAAACTACTCTTGTTTTTAAATAGCTTCTTTTCAAAATCTGCCATAAATATTTCTGCGAATAACGGTGAAATTGGGGAACCCATCGGTAACCCATCTTTCTGTTTAAATATTTCATTGTTATACTGAAAATAGTTTTGTTCTAAACAAGTTTCAATTATTGTTATTAAATCTGATTTTACTATTATATTAAGATTAGATTTATCAATTAGTTCATAAATAATAGAGGACAATTCATGGGTTGGGATAGAAGTGAACAGGCTTTTTGACATCGAAAGAAACGAGTGTTGCATTATGTGGAACATTTCAAATTATCTAGCAACTCAAAAGAATTCTTTATGGCAAATTTTGATTGAAAATTGATCATGGAAGGAAGTGTTTTAGCTAGTATTTGACATAATTTATAAGAGGGAGCATTTATGTACGAGACGACTGGTCTAACTGGATTATTGTCTTTATGTAATTTTAGTAAACCATAGAGTAATGGGGGTGAAGGATTCATTATTTTGGCATAGTATTCATTGTTATTAGGTAATATAAATTTGTTATTTTTTAAAATAGAAAGAATTTGTTTTTGAAAATTACATGTTGGATCAGAAATTTTAGTAGAATCTCCACTATTTAAAATATCAGCTATTTTCTTATCATATTCTGTTTTTGTAAGAATTGTTATAGTGTTGCCCTTATCGGCTTTTGTAATTATTAAATTGTTATCATTTATTTTCTTGGTTATAAACTGTATGATATTTTTCTCTTTACTGTTGCCATTAACACGCGCCTTGCAGTAATCTGTGGCGACAGCTACACGGACGTGACCGGAAATCAGAATTTTAAATTCCCGCGCCGTGCTGTGATAGCGCGGTTGCCAAACTGTTGCCGACGGGGGCGAAATATGGCAGCGAAAATTAATTCATTACGCTGGCGGATTACGAAAATGTCAAAAGAAGAGAAGAATAATCTTTCTCCTTTCTTTCATTTTGTTTTCACGAAAAGACAGAGTTCTCGTTTTAAGAAAAAAATATTATTTTTTTCAATTTAGTCAAAATCATAGATTTTTTTTAATATAGTATGAACTCAATGCTTTTTTTTTAATATAGTATTTCATCGTTCCTGAATTAATCTTCTCGTCTTGTATAAAAAATAACTAAAAAGCAATAGTTAAAGATGGTTAAGAGATTCATTTTCTGTAACAAGCATAACATCGTCCAGACTTCCTTACTCTTCGTGTCCAAACATAACCTCCCCATTCGTGTTTTCATTACGTCGCCGATTTGTCAAACTCGTCTCCAAAGTCATTATTTACAACCAATAGAAATGTATCTGCATGTAACGGCGGAAAGCAGATCGTAAAACAGAAGACGATCGTCATTTTAATGACGTCGTAAATTTTACTAGGGAATTTCGCGGCTTTATATTGCTGTAAATCGCGCCAACAATGTAAAAAAATATGCTTTTCGGTGGCGTCGCGTCGTTTGCATGACGATTCGGCTGGTGTTTCGTGGACGGTATACTTTACGAGTGGAGTTAGTGAGTTTAATTGGCTCGGATTTGTAGTAAAACCAACCGAAAAGGGTGTAAACAAACAATAAAATGTAGCGTTGTAACTGGATTTAACAACGTGTGGTATATGATAATAATAGTTTATTTCAGACGTTTATAAGTCTAATGTCTAGAAAGAATTTAATGTAATTATGACAGAAAACTATATACAGGGTGGCCCATCGAAAACGTTCCGCAAGGCATAACGGCCAGGGTATTTATTTTTTCAAAAAATCCAAAAACACGTCAATTTTGTTTGTGAGGGGGACAACTTTTGCGCCAAAAATGATTGCAAAATATTCAACCCTCTAAGCGGGGGTGTCATCCCCCAACTTTTTTCAAATGGAAAGGGGGGTCAAGTGGCGCCGCAATGAAAAGGGCTTTCTATTCTCTATATTTCCCCGCTTCGTTTTTGAAAATCGGTCGAGTCATTGAGAAAATATGAAGGATTGAAATTTAAAAAGTAGAGATGAGCAAAACTGCGATTTTCCAATCGCAGTTGAAACTGCGATTGTGATTTATAAATCGCTGCGACTGTAACCTGCGATTGCGATTTTGATATTTTTAAATTGGTACTCTGTAATCTGGGAAGCTCAATCCCAAAATTTCTAATAAAAAACAGAATAAATAGCGGAATAATTTTTTTTTTAATAAAAACTTACAAAGAAACTGTTGGGTGTTTCGATGCCATGTGCCTTTTAAAATTTGTAGTGCGTGTTTTTTATGATATTTTTGCTGCACACATATTGCACTTAAAATTTTCATCAATTACCTACAAAAAAAAATCCACAAATAACTTAGTTTCCTTTTTTTAAACATTTCTAATTAGAACAGACCGAATAAATTTAAAAGGGAAATTAAAAATACATAAAATGTTCAAAATATTCGAATGTGCTTTTAGACAGTAGGTATACTAACGAAAAATTTATTATAAAAAAGGTTGCCGCCAACCTTAATTCAGATAACTAGAAAAAAAACTGTTTATTTTATCGTGTTTTCTTTTAAAAACATTTTCTTTATATGTAACTCAAAAGAAGCCGACGCCAACGGCTTTGATACGGTTGTCCAGTGCAAGTGCAAACTTTCGAACTTTTAGATAAATGAAAGGACAATATCACATTTTATTATATTTAAAATTTCTCTAAAATGAAAAACTGATTGTAAAGGATGTATTTAAATTAATATCTGATCCACAACTGTTAGTATATTCAGAAAATTATATTATATTATGGATTATTATAAAAATGTTTATAATAATATAATATATAACAAAATATAATAAATAAAGGGCTGTTTCTTTCCGTGCTCTATATCTTCTAGTAAATAAAGGATAAAAATAGATAATTTTTTATAATTTGAATCCAAAACTGTCCTTGTGAATCATTTTACCTGAATCATTACCTGGGAGCAACTGTAACTATAATTAGTCATAACCGAAAATAAGAATTTTTTAACCTTCTCAATCCATAATTATATTATAAATCTAAAACTATTATCAAAATTTAAAACTAATAAATTATATATATTATGTTTTTATATAAACATATATAAGCCTATTTTCCAACGCTTCATAAAAATTACGGGGCCCTGATTGCGAATGTGATTTTGCGATCTAGTCTAAGCCGATGTGTTGGGAGCTGCGAACGAAAATCGCAATCGCCGCTCTTCGTTGGGGTGCCGGTGCCAACAAAAATCGCAATCGCAATGCTGGGATGAGCTGCGATTTTCGTTCAGCTCCTCGTTCGCCTGTCCACTGCCGTGTTGAAGACGCGCCGCCGCCGGCCGGGGCGTACGAGAATCGCAATATTGCGATTTTCGTTCGCAGCTCATCGTTCGGCTTCTCAGTGCCGTGTCGATGCAACGCCGGTGCGAACGAAAATCGCAATGCTGTGATTTTCGTTCGCAGCTCTTTGTTCGCGTGCCCACTGCGATTGCAAATCGCAACTGGTGTTATATTGGTTGCCTAAAAATCCAAAATCGGCAGATATATGTTTCAATCGCAAGTCGCAGTTTGCTATGGAAAGGAATCACAGGTTGCGATTGCGAATTTACAATCGCTGCGATTAAATCGCAGTTTGCGATTTTCTGCTCATCTCTATTAAAAAGTGTATTTAAGCATTTATCAAAGTAAATGATAATTAAGGATAAATTCGACCAATTTGCTGTTTTTTCTTATTATTTCTAGATGTTTACGCATTTTTTCACTTGCCACAACGTTGAACGATCAGTTGCGGTAGTTGCTAGATAGCTTATCTGTGACTTGTACGTTGAAGTTCTTCTCAATATCGTTAAACTGACCCACAATAGAATTTCCAAAAATACCAGCCCACACGTTCAATTTCTTACTCCTCAGGGTTTTGTGTGTGCACCTCGTGAAAAACCCTGGGGTGGTCCTCAGCCCAGTACCGACAGTTGTGCCGATTAACTACACCGTTCAAAAATAAAGTACACTCATCCGAAAAACACATATTAAATAGGAAATTATTATCATTCGCCACTCGTTCACTCATAGTTTCACAAAATTGCAAGCAAAGATCAAAATCGTCTTTGTTGAGTTCTTGTACCAACTGAATTTTGTACGGGTGGAACTTTTTTAATATCCTTTGGAAACTTGTACGATTCCCGCCGGTCTTATTGGCTAATTTTCTTGTACTCAGAATATTGTCCATGGCAACTTGGCCCAATACGAATATCTCCATAGCTTCATTTACCACAGGATTTTCCCTCTGCCTCTTTTTATTCATAACGGAACCAGTTTCGCGAAATTTTGCTACTAACTGGCAAACAATTTTGCCATAAAGGTGTTTGTCAGGATGGCGTTCATTAAATATCTGCGCAACTCGATTGCAAACATCTAGAAATAATAAGAAAAAACAGCAAATTGGTCGAAGGAATTTATCCTTATCATTTACTCTGATAAATGTTTAAATAAACTTTTTAAATTTCAATCCTTCATATTTTCCCAACGAGTCGACCGATCTTCAAAAACGAAGCAGGAAAGTATAGAGAATAGAAAGCCCTTTTCACTGTGGTAACACTTGACCTCCCTTCCCCTTTTGAAAAAAAATCGGGGGATGACACCCCCGCTTAGAGGGTTGAAGATTTTGCAATAATTTTTGGGGCAAAATTTGTCCCCCTCACAAACAAAATTGAGGTTCTTTTGAATTTTCTGAAAAAAAAGTTACCTTGACCGTTATGCCTTGCGGAACGTTTTCGATGGGCCACCCTGTATATATATTCTTTGAAAATTTGTTACATCTTCAAAAATAATCTAATGCCGCGTCCAGACCAAGGCGACAAAAAGTAAACACGATTTTGAGACAAAAACAAGACAAACTTGTCTCAACAAATGGAGACTTCTGAGAAGACAAATTTGAGACAAATTGTCCACATCGCAATGACAAACAAAGTACAACAAAGTCAAAAGTTTAGATGTTTTCTAAATTTCACTGGTCTCCTACTGATGGCAGCGCTCGCCATCCACACTGCGCCGACAATTTGTCGCAAAATATACAAACAAAACATAGACTTTGATCTTTACCGACTCGAGACAGGACATTGGAAAGTCTCCAAATTATGAAACAAAACAAAAATGAGACAAAAATGTTGCAGAAATGTATTGGATTTGTCACAACTTTGTCGTAAAACATGAATGTTTCTGTTTTGTCACTGTTTTGTCTGCTTGGTCTGGACCCGGCATAAAATCTTAAGGTTCCATTATCGTAGTATATGGATAAATATCGATTAATAAAATTCGAATTATAATAACATACATTTTCTACGAAAACTTGAACAGATAGGTAAAAATGGTATAATAGAACATCAAATAGAACATCCTGTATATCATTTATAATACAACCTGATAGACAATTAAATTGTGCATCTGATTCACGTAAAATATACAGGTGTTTCATTTAAATTAAACAAGTTATTGCCGTTTAGAACTAGTAATTATTTAGAATATATTTTAGACACTATAAGCCAATGGAATTTCTAATAAAAAGCATTTTAACTTATTTTCGAAAAAGAACACTAGTAATACACGATACTTTTATGGCCTCCTCAAAACAATACTCAACCAGAGAGATAATTTTCCAGCTAATCTAATAAAGACCGAAAAGTAAATAAAAGAGGCCTAATTTAAGACGACTCCTCTCCATTTATTCACCCCTTCATCCCTTCTTTTCTCTTATCTTCCCCCACCCTCGAGCCTGTGTGTATCTGCTGTTCTTCTATTGTGTCTAGAGCGGTAATTAGGACGTCATTGCCGATTAACCGAGGAACAGTCTCTCGTCTAGCGCCATTATGATTACGTTTGACAGGCCGAAGGCTGAAGAAAATTCGAGCAGAGAGGCAGGCCTACCCTCTCTCATTTCGTCTTAATTTTCTCATTTGCCCCGTCAAATTTTATGGTTGTATTTAATTAGGGGTAGTTAGATCTTTATCTATACATTTTATTATAATAGTAGCTTTTTTAGGGTTCCGTACCCAAAGGGTAAAAACGGGAGCCCTATTACTAAGACTTCGCTGTCCGTCCGTCCGTCCGTCCGTCCGTCCGTCTGTCACAAAGGTCTATCTTATGAACCGTTATAGTTAGACAGTTGAAATTTTTACAGAAAATGTATCTATGCTGCCGCTATAAGAACAAATACTAAAAACAGAATTAAATAAATGTTTATAAATAAAAAAGTACTATAGAGGCGACATGGAGTTTAATAACCTGCCTAATCAACTTGTCAACACGTAAGTCGATAACTGAATAGAGCAAGGCCGTCCGAGGGCCGAAATGAGGTCTTATTAGTGTGGGCCAACTATTTTATGGATATGGATGTTTAGTCTCTGAAAGCCGATATTATTATAAAAAAGAATATGCGTCAAGGCATGGGTTGTTAAGTACAGTTGGGCTATTTTAATCTAACTCTTTCCGTATGAGAAGCTCTTCTTCTCTCCATTTCGTATCACAAATACAGTTAAGTGTTTTTGTTGGTTAAAATACAATTACTGTTAAAATATACAGAATTTTTAGATAAAGCATATTTCGTTTTTTTTTTTGAACTTAAAGAAAACGTCTCTCATATAATTAAAAATTATGAAAACCCAACTGATTTTATTTTTAATCAAAATTAAAGTTAACCGGCATATTATCCCAGTAAAATAGAAATATTATAACCAAATCCCGTACATATGCGCAGACACAACACACAGTCAGATCTTGTTAGCGGCGAGATCATTCATTAGAGGATCATCAGAACGTGAAACGGTATTGTTTCCGACTTTAACGAACATCTAGTTGTCGAAACGTACAAAACGCTTTCAATAGGCCGTCGGACTGACTGTGCTTCCCCCGAAATGCCGTGTAGTGCTAATTATTTGCCACCTAACAATTAAACGGATTCAGAGCCGGCTTCAGCACTCGACAAACTGAATCGAGGAATTGTACAGTTCAAATATCACGGAAATCGTTCACGGAAAGAAGCGTCCCAACAACAACATACATACTGCCATTACTCGCTGACGAGTATTTGACACGCATCAGAAGTTGGTCAGGCAAGACGTTTTCCTTGTTGTTGTGCGACTCAAATTTGACCGCATTTTCAAGCTCCAGAAGAGAGCTGTTCGATATTCACTGGGACTAAACAGCAGAACTTATTGCCAGGACTTTTTTAAAAATGAAAAATATTAACTCTTCCTTCCTTATTTATATATGAATCCGTTTGCCTACAAGTACACTGCAAGTTTCGTTTTTGTGCTTTGTTTTCACTTCACACACATATTCCAATAGTTCTTCTCCGATTTTTATAGCATTCTTGTGATCTTCCAGGGGAGTGCACATGATTTAATTTTGTCGATGTTCAGCTTAGGTCCCAAAGCCTCGTATGCCCAGGTATATGTCTTCAACATTTCTTGTAATTGCTGTAAAGTTTTTGCAACTAGAGCTCAGTCATCAGCGTTTTGTACGTGTTTTTGCCCTGAGTCTTTTTATGTTGAACAGACCGCCATCGAATCTGTATCTAATGTACAATCCTCGTTCCTGCAGTTTGCTGTCCACTATAATGGAGAGCGCTGCTATGAATATGTTGAATAGGAGAGGTGCTAAGACACATCCCTACCTAACTCCAACAACAACAAGACTGGAAACAACAGAACAAGAGAAAAAAGTGCATCTACCAGATGCCTTTAACTGGGATAAGCTGTATATTAGTGAGACAGAACATCCTCTAAATGTGCGATTTATTGTTTACAGCAACACTAGAAGAAACCTTCCGTCAACTGGATTGGACTAACAAAGGATTAAAAATAGATGGAGAATATCTTAACCACCTAAGATTCGCTGATGACATGGTCCTAACTGCCATTAGTCCTGAAGAACTACAATCACAAATTAACGAACTAAAGTCGTATTTTTGCAGTGAGAAGTATTTCCTATTAATAGCATAAGAAAACGTATTGAAAGAATAATGTTTTAATATTTTTTTAATATCATCTCGTGCCAATTAACTCAGCAGCTTCTGAAGCCGTCCCTGGCCTCCAAATCTGCGTCAAGCCGAGCCTGTATTGTTTATTGTGCCGTTCTCATCACCGCAAGTTTGCCGCAACGCGAATAATCATTCTTTTAGCGGTTGGCTGGCTAATTTGCTGATTAGCGCACAAGTTTGTCGCACAAAAGATGTCTGCGCTTCTCTCTAACTAATAGTTACCTGATATATATTTTTTTTGGATTTCAATCATTTTTTACCTTTCCGTATTAAAGACACTCCCAGCCGAGAATGAAAAAACTAATATTTTTAGTATACAGAAACGACAAAAAATAAAATATCGGAGCGGGACACAAACGTCGAAAGAATACAAATAAGAATTTATTTGTTTTGTGGGAGATGGATATTTTATTGTAAGGCAACACCATCGGTCATTTTTAGGGCTCTTTTCCCCTTTTTTTCGATATTTCGGCCCCCCTCGAGTCCTTCCGTCAATCCAATAATAGCGACTTGGGGACGCAAAAATCTCCGCATATTTGTTCAGATTTTTAAGTTAAACTAGACTAAGATCAGTAACGGAGGTCAAATTTGTACTTCAGGATTTTTTTTTAATATTTTGTTTTATCACGAAGAGCTATTTAATATTCTTGCAATAATAGCGAATTGTTCTAAGGTGAATCCAACCCTTTTACAACTAATTTTTGTGCTTATTACTCGTCCAGGTTAACGCCCACAATAACAAATATCAAATATAAACAAAACTAACAAAACAATACCTATTATCAAGCACCTCAGTAGAGTAAAGCTAAGAAACAACGGTAAATGCAACATCTGCATCTAACTTATCTTAAAAAAAAATAGTAAAAAGTAATAACGCAATGAAAAGCTAAGAAACAACGGTAAATGCAACATCTGCATCTAACTTATCTTAAAAAAAAATAGTAAAAAGTAATAACGCAATGAAAAAAAAAGTTCTCCAAAGTCAACAAATTTCCACACGCTCAAAGCACCAGCCAAACTCTCGATTAAAGACCGCCTATAGTTTAGAGCACAGAGCGCGGCGTTTCCTATTACGCACCTTAAAACCCTTTAAGGTCAAACGATCTCGGACCTTGTTTGTCTCACCGCCCTAATGACAAATTGCACGCCGAGGTGACCGTTTGATAAACGGCGATGCTTACCGTCCGTCCGGCAACACCCCCGCTTCTCCTTTGCCGGACCACAGGTCGTCGTTTGATCTAGTGCCGACATTGCCCGACCCTTTTTACACCTCCTTCCACTATTGTCGTCGTTTTGGTCGGGTTGGAGGCAATTGATTAGAATATTTCTAGACGGGCATCTATTTTATTAAACATTTAAACTATTAAAACCATTAGAAGAATTTACTAGAAAGGTTGGTTAAAAGAAGGCTGGTATCTTTTCTGTTTAAGTACAAAACACTTACTGAACATCAATTTGGATTTCTAAGCAACAAGTCCACAAGTGACGCTATGTTTTCCCTCCTTAATAAAGTTTACTCCAGCCTAAACAACCATCATTCTACAGCAACAATTTTCTGTGATTTTTCTAAGGCGTTTGACTGTGTTAATCATAAGATCCTAATTAATAAACTGCAGCACTATGGGTTCAGGGAAACATCTCTCAAATGGTTTAAGTCGTATCTGAGCAACAGAAGTCAACTTGTGAGGGTGCATACCACGTTGTCTTCTAGCAAGCCAATAGAATGTGGAGTACCTCAGGAAGGCTCAGTACTAGGCCCTATTTTGTTTCCTCTTTTTATTAACGACATTGCTAACATAAACATCAGTGGCAAAATATGTCTTTTTGCGGACGACACTAGCTTCACTTGGAGCAACAAGGACGGCACGGCACTTCATAGGATTATATCAAATGACTTAATCGCCATTAAATTTTGGTGCGATTCAAACCTCCTGAGTCTCAACATTTCTAAAACGTTTTCTAACATTTCTAAAAAGCTTTGTCGTATAAAAACTCGTTGCAGCCTTTTGTACATAACAACACCACCATTGACGTCGTAAAATCTGTAAAATTCTTAGGGCTTGTTGTGGATAATTCTCTGAAATGGAACATACATATCGAAGCTTTGTCGAAAAAATTGAGCTCTGCCTGTTTTGCATTAAGGTCTGTTTCTAAGGAGCTTAACTTGTCAGTGGCTAGAACTGTTTATTATGCACTTTTTGAGTCGCACCTCAGGTATGCCCTTCTATTCTGGGGTACGTGTTGTGCGACTCAATTTGACCGCATTTTCAAGCTCCAGAATAGAGCTGTTCGATATTCATTGGGACTAAACAGCAGAACTCATTGGCAGGACTTTTTTAAAAAATTAAAAATATTTACTCTTCCTTCCTTATTTATATTTAAATCTGCTTGCCTAAGCATGTATCAGCTTCTCAAGAAAGGCCATCTCACACTTATCCACTCAGGAACACGGAGCAAGATCTTTATCTACCTACCCCACGCTCAGAGTTAGTTAAAAGTTCAATATTATACAACTCGAAAAAAATGCACAATCACCAGCCATTTGAAATCAAATCCATAACATAATTTTCTTTATTTCGCAAAGCATTGAAATCTTATTTACTAGACAAGACTTTCTACGCCGTAAAACACTTATATTTTGATAATCGAACTTGATCTTGTAAACACTGGTCTAATATTTACTATAAACTTACTAAATATTTTTGAATAATATTTTTATTTTTTTATTCTTTGACATTGTAAACATTTTTGTACTCCGCTTTATCAGAAACACCCTGTACATTCATAAATCCCTTTTATCCTTGCCTCATAAACTCCACCCCGCCACCCTGGACTGCGGTCATCTCGCCAAATCTTGGCAACTGTGCCAAGCACGACGGCGACGAAGACGTCTCCGGAATGCTTATTGCTCCTCTACGGCCGCCATATTGCTCCCTTCTGGCGAAATCCAGACGCGGGTAGGAATTCTTCTCCGGAACGCGATGTTTGCGATCCTTTCCAGATTGCGCTTGGTGCGCTAATTGACTAGAAATATGCTGGATTGGCGCTTCCAAAAAGAACAGAATGTGGAAGGAGAAGAATGTCTAAGGATGGAGTGAAAAAATTGGACAAAAAAAGACATGACAATACATTAAATAGCATATGATAACTTAAGGAAGAAATGTTATCGAATTTGGCTTGGAAAAAATCTAAATCTAATGATCCTCAAGGAGGGTCCACATTTAGTAACATGTTATATAACATTGCTGTTTAACAAGCTACATATTACATGTTAAAATACCGGGGGCCGTCCACATTATAGTTTTCGTAAACATGAATTGTTTTGGCAAGAAAGAGGTTCAGATCGCAACAGCGGCGTGCGTAATTTTTTTTTGAAGAAAGAGAAAGAAAGTCGAGAGAAAAACGGTTTTGAGTCCGCCATAGCCTACAACATAGACAAACTAACAAAAGCAAGACTTTTCAAAGGATTGAGGAAGTCGAATTATTGTTTTTGCGCTGGCCAGTTGAGTCAGAAATCATCGCGCAGTCGCACTCGTCAAACCTAACCTAAATAAAACGAAAAACGTTTTTGCCTTGAACCATCCTTGAACGAACTATTGAATTCCTGATTTTGCGTTTTGTTTGGTTATTACTATTATTTTATTAGCGTACAAAACGAAAACAAATAATTTAATACATTTTACATTTATGAAGAACATAATAATTACTGTGATTATACATATTATTGTGGTTACATCGCTAACGTAGACAAAACGAAGGTCCTACAAATTGACTGTAAGTTATAAGAATCTTTATCTTTTTAATCTTTTTATGATTTGAATTTTTGTGCTTTATATTTTATAATAGACTCGAAATGTTAATATTTTTGAAAATTCTTGTGAAAATGTGAAGTTTATGTTTTATATTTGAAAAAGTTGTATATTTTTAAGATGTTTCTTGTTGTTCCTATTATTAATATTATAATATACATAATAATTTTTTTGTACCTTTTGAAGAATAATGCTTTTATTTCGTTTACCATAACTGTTGTTTTTTTATCATCTTTTTTGTTATTTTAATAAGAGGAATACGTTTTCGTTTATTAAACTTTTGTTTTTATATCTGTTATGTCCAGAAATTATTGTTTATTTTACCGATAAATTTATTTGATTTTAATAAACGCTTTTTAATTAAACATCCTTGTCTAAAAGGCTACTACAAAATACACAATCCATAAGTAAACCGTCCTCGTCTAAAAGGCCAGTTGACGCAAGCGCGGTAATAAACTCTTATCAAACTTGTTACCGTTTTGCAGTACAGCGTTGACGCGTCTTGCTTTTGTTAGTTTGTCTATGGCCTACAAGCAAGATCTAGATATAGTTGAACTCAATTAGCTTATCTTTTCAATACCTGCCGCGATGACGTGCAACGAATGTTGTTTTAATTTCCCTTTATTTATTTTTTTCTTAAAATAAAATACTGTCCCTATTTTTTAATTAATGATGTGGTTGTAAATAAAATAATATACAAACATCGGAAGAAAGTTTTCATTATTGTCTCGAGACTTATGTATGTAATATACTGCTTTTGCTTTTTTCCAGTTTTTGACCTTTTCAACAATTTTTGGGTTTAATTTAAATGAAATAGAAATAAATAATCCTCTCCTCTAGAAAAAAGTGTTCCCCTTTAAAAGTGTCCAATTTGGCGCACCCTGTACATATTATAAGTGTTTTTCTTACAGCCATACCCCAAATCCTTCCATTCAACACCCACTGTCAATCGCAACTCCTCTCTCCTCCAAACCGCACCAATTTATCTAAAATAACTTGCCCCCTCATAGCTAAAACCTCCCCTTCCTATTCGCGCATCTTCACGCAAACTATTTTATCTCATTCCGCCAACGTAAACATGCTCATCTCTTAAAATTCTGTTAATTGTGCGGTAAGTAGACGAAACCGCCACCCTATGTGTTAGCTGTCTCTTGAGGGCGGTGAAAATATGTGGATCTATGTGCGAGTGAGAATTTGTAAACACCTAAACCACATCGAAATAAGTGAACGTAGAGGCACCTTAGAATGTAGAATATATGGAAGCGACCTTACAGATCTATATTGTTTCTCCCTTTCTTGAGGTATAACTCATCATACAGCCTCACTTACTTTTCAGTACAGTCTCACTTACTAGAAGTAGAATGTAGAATGAGTGAGAGGGGGGTTAATCACTGCGATCTTAAAGATCTATTGTGCCCCCTTGCTTCAGTCATTACACAGTCTACAACCCATCATACCTCTGTTGTAGAGGGGACAGGGTATTTCCCATCCTCCTCTGATAACAGATGTTCTTTCTCCGAGGGTACACACCCTTCCACGGTTGGAGTTTGACCCACCGTGCCCTTCACAGTCGAGGAGCTTGCCTCCGGCTGAGGTACCCGTGAGGTGGAGGCTGGAGGATCTGTCTCCATTTTCTCTTGCCCTGTGATGGAGATGAGTCAGGTTATTTCTTGGTTTCTTTACTCTCCCCTTTTCGGATGAGTGTTTTCGCTTTTGCTTCCTCTGGAGCAAGTCCATCGTGGAGCAGTCGGAGGTATCTCCGTACTTCTGCTCCGCTCAGACCTACTCTCAGAGGATCGTCTAGCCCGCCTGGTTGACCTTGCTGGAAAAGGTGGTAGTTTGTGTGCCACTTACTATGTAGTTTTCTTTCATGAGCTTTACTGTGACTGAAAAGCCGTTCATGTGCTGGCGGTACGGCACCCAGGTTTTGCTTCCATATAACATGGTGAGGATTATTATCGCTCGGTACACTGTAAGTTGTAACAGTCAAATTTCCTCGCAACGACCTCTGTGTGCTAGCTCATAAAATATCGCAAATAGCTATTATTTTTGCATCATGTTTACTATAATTTTATTGTTAAATATTATTTTATTTAAATTTTACAATTATGCAACCCGATATACACCGCGCTATAGAGCCACAGAATATTATCACTGGATGCCGCCCAGCATTAGAATCACTTGTCCCTTGTCACTGTCAGATCAAATCAGATGTTTTTGGATTTATTTATCCTTTGTTTTGGTTATTGAAATTTTATAATTATCAGATAAAATTTCGTAGTTAAATTGGTTATTTTTGATGTGGATCGGAGTGTGCAATTCGTTCATTTAATGGTGGGAATTTGTGGATAAGTTCGTTCATTGACCGGATATGAAATATGACAATGAAAAATATTCTAGAACGTCGTTTTTTATTTATGCCTTTTTGTGAGTTGGACTAGTCGAGATATATAGTTCTCTATCTATATCCTGGAGGGAGATTTCCGGTTGAAATCTGGTTTTGTGAAGGAAATCGAATCCTTGCATCACTTCTTGTGTATCCACCGACTGAAGAGTGTCGTCGTGAAGAACTGGCTGCCGTTTCGTGAAGCATTTCCTGTTGGTAGTTAACAGGTCTTCCTAGAGAAGGATTAAGGCTTCCGAAACACATTTGGTTAGAGACGTGGTTGGATTTTGTTGATTTGTATGGACCACGGACCAATTTCCGTAAGGGATTAAATAGCCAAATTTTCCGACCGATATTCCGATTCCACGTGCCCAAGAAGTCCCCGATAGTTCCAAGAGCAAGAAGACCGATCCAGACCGTAGCACAGAACAGTCCAGAATTCCATCCGTTCCTGTTGCCCGTGTGTAGAGTTACCCGTTGGACATCATAAACCCTCATTGAGGGTTTTTTTATGTTCACCTTTTGAAGTCCTACACCTGGCCGGCATCCGTACGTCTGCTGAAATCCGTGGGCTCCAGTGACAGTACACCGAGCTGCTGTGCACCGCCGTAGCCACCCTGTAGCTATACACCGTAGCTCAGCCGGAGGAACTTCCGAGTTGTTTCAAGATTGTACATCGATTAGAGTAAGACTGTTTAGATTTAGTTTGATATTTGTAATCTACCCAGGATTTTGTACTTAGTTTAAGTAAGGGGGATTATGACGTCATACTTTTAGTTTTATTGATTTAAATTTCATTTCACTTTACATCTATTTTCATTTACCTTCAATTACATTTCATTCATTTCTTTTCTTTATATAATAACTTTTTATATATCCTATTTAACTTTTTAATATTTCAATATATTGCTTAAATATTTTTAGTAGTATTATTTACAGTCTAGTCTCATAGTTAAGTTAGAGTCACTTAAGTAAAAATAGTTATAGAATATTTGAAGTTCATGGTAGTTGCACTCAACAGTTCGAGGTTAGTGTTGAAGTCTACTAATAGTTACATCTTTATTGCCGAGTTCATAGAGTATAATCTCGTGGCGCCCTTTTATTAATATCTTTGAACCCCGACCACCCGGCTGTTAAAATTAAAAAGCTAGTGGCCTCTATGCAACTCATTCAGATTAAGTAAACTTTGTGTTTTATTGAACTTCGAATAAGAAAGGACGTGGCAAAGTAGTCAAAGAATGACTGAGAAATGCAAGAAGAGGATAGAGGCCGTAGAAATGGATGCCATTCGAAGATCAATGGGAATTTCCAGACAACAACGAATAAGAAATAATACCATAAAACAACAAATGGGTATAGATGGCACGATAATATAGAGAGAAATAGAGATATAGAGAGAAAGCAGCTGATGTGGTACGGACATGTAGAGCGAATGAAGAATACTAGATGACCCAAGGATATAATCAATTGGCAACCAAAGGGCAGAAAAAACAGGGAAGGTATTGAAACTGAAATGGCAAAAGAGCATACACCCAGCGATGAGTGAAACAAACCTGTCAACAGAGGATTGTACGAATAGAAGAGGATGGAAATTGGGTATCGGTCAACGTAGAAAAACGTTTTAAACCGACTAAATATATACACTGCAAGTTTCGTTTGTGTGCTCAAGTTATGATTGTAGAAAAGCCTGTCTTTTAATTTCCAGAATACTTTTGAGGCGCTGCTAATTCTGTGCCGAATTTCAAAGTCGAATCAAACTGCCGAGGTAATTGAATTCCGCTACACTCTAATAACTAGTCTGAAAGTCTAATAACTTGTAGACTAAACCTTCCATATTGCTCTTTGCCCATGACTTTTTATTACCTAGTACCGTATGATCGAAAAAATAATTCTTCTCGTCTTTTTGCTGTTCTGACTAGTGTTTGAAGTTTCAGCTAGTCTCCCTCTCTAGGTTTACTTTTTTCTCTGAGACCTAAACCGTGGCATTTTGTCTAAAATCGACTAAACTGGTTCGTTTAATCATTAACATCTTTCGCGTGTGTTGGTGGAAATTCAAGTTGAAAGATTAATACCGCAGTGAGGAAGTGCGAGGAGAGGTGTCGTTTAGTTTTACTACTGTAAAAGGTTAAAGTGGATTTGATTTGTTTTGGTTGATCCGGGTTGAATTTAATCGGGTTTGATAAAATTGACAGGAAAAGATTTAGTAAGCGTCTTTACAACATATATTATTATTATATTTTTATATCTATCAAAATAGTAGATAAGATAGTACTTTAACAGCAAGGGTAGATTAAATGATACTTTAACAGCGAGGATAGGTTAAAAACATTATTTCTTCTCGCACGTTTTTTAATTGCTTCCATTTTGGAAAAAGTTTAAAAAGTTTAGTATTTGGCGTATTATATAGAGTTAATCAAGGGGTTGTTTTTTTTTATCCTAACTTTAAAACGCCCTATGCAATAATTCCGTTTGTAAATTATCCTAAAACATAATTTTGCGGTCAGAACCATGACTCCTGAGTATTTTGTTTTTTGATTCATGCCAATACATGCTTTGTGTTTGCAGTGCAACAGTGTTTCGGACATTCTACTAAAAAATCGTACCATCCTTATCTCAAGCATAAACTCTTGGTACGACTGATATTAAAAAAGGTGAACTAATTTCTGTAAATCCGTCTCAGATACTGACTTTTGCCAAAGCCCTGAACGAAGCAAAGAAAAGTGAACACAATACGAGTATATCATCTGATTAACTATAAAATTTAACTGTATTACACACAGCCTCTTTTTATCCAACCGTAAAAACTAAATCCTACCATGGGAAACACTCATAAAAGAAAAATCATATCATAAAGACTAATGAAAAACACTTACTTCTTGCCTCTCTCCTCTCTACCTCCACTTCGCACCTCACTCCTAAGCAAAAACAAAAAAAAGAATAAAAAATAATTTGATTTTTAAACGGACTCTCGCACTCTCACTTTGGCGCCCCCTAGAGGCACAAAAGGGCATCCTCGAAAGAAGTGAGAGTCGTTAAGCGCCCTCTTTAGGCGGTTGTTGTGCAAATCGAGTGATTTCCTCGACTTAAAAGCGAGCCAGGTTGTTTAGTAGGTGTCGGAGTGACAGTCATTGCCAGGTTTTTCACCGGGACTACACTGGGAGATGAGGTAGGGCCTACTACATCAACAGGACAGGCCAGAATGTTAAGATTTTTTCTTGAATGTCCAGTAATTTTCTTGTTGAGATTGATGATGAATTCTTCAAAGATTTTGGCGTTTATATACAATAGTTACTTGTTACTTATATTATCTCTATATACCGGGTGTTTCTCGAAAGTGGCTCACCCCTATAACTTTTTTATTTTTTTTAGATAAAAAAACGAGCTTTGATGTGTTAGTATATGACATAAATTAGGACTGATTGGCGTATTCAATTGTTTTCGGTTACTTCCTGTTTCACCGCAAATGATTACAACTGTTGATTTTTAAATGACACCCTCGGTATTTTTTTACTTTATTCGATAGAAAATGACAATGAGTAGAATGACATATCATGTATCTAAGGGTGAGCCGTTTCATCTGCTTTCTCGGTACACTTGTAAACTTGTTCTTCTTCTTCGTACGATCAAGTCTGTGTTTTCTTCAATGATTCCCTAAGAACAGTTGTCATGGTGAAGACCAGCTTTCATACCATCTTATAGGTGGTCGTTCAGGCGGTCGAGGCGTGTTTAGGTCTTTTCTCCTTAGCAATTTTCTCTAACCGGTCGTTTGGCATCCTATCCACATGGTCTCTCCACTCTCTTCTCCTGTTTCTTGTCCATCTTACTACATCCTGTACTGCACATGTTTCTCTTATATCCTCACTTCTTTGCCGGTCATATAAGATATATCCTGTAATTTAAGTGTCCGCATTTCTGTTGTTCTTAGGAGTCGTTCTGTTATTGTGACCTTCGTGCTTTGATACCCAGGCTAATTAGCTGCGCTTACCCTAGTAGATCTAGCAAACTCCAATAATGAATGTTTAGAAGTAGTAGTAAATAAAAAAAATCATGTGCTAATTAATTGTAAAGTAAAGATTTCAGTTAACGTCTCCTTTTTGCTGCCAGGGCTAATCTGGACGAGGCCTACTTTGTTTACGCGGAATCCGAACCGCGGTCCTCGGCCATATCATGGTCAATAGCCTACCGACTTGGCAAGTGTCTAAATCGAGTCTTACTCACAAGATATCCGATCTCATCCGGCGTCGAACCGGCGTGAATGAGCAGTGTGTGTCAATAAATTTTACACTTTTGCCTTTTTTTGGACAACAGCACGATACAGAGTTTCGAACCGGTCACCCGTCCATCCACTAGTATCGCCTTACGTCGCTTAACTTCGGTGTTCTAATGGGAACCGGTCGGTGTTTCGACGTAGCTGGGCCGTTGGCCGCTAATTAATTGTGAAAAATAGTAATCTCATGAGAACAGCATATATCCAAAATGCCCAAATTATCATAAACAGTAAACTTCACATTCACAGTGTGAAATTCACGTTTTAGCTAAGGTATTGAAGTTTAGTGGTCACTGTATATTTTAAGGTAGATACTGAAATCAGCGGCGTTGGCATAGTAGGCCAGGATTTCTGGCAATTCTTTTCATTATGCAAAAGACTATGCCGCATCCCGGTCCCTGATTCTCTTTTGTTTTACACCCCAGTCTCTACACCTTTTTTATTTCTTCTTTTTTTATCCCTGTCGGCTTCTTCTTAAAGTGCCTTCTCCATTCAGTGAAGATCGGCAATAACCATGGCAAATTCCTCTCTATTTTTCGCTCTTCTCAGCAAAGTGTGTGAGTCCAGGCCTGTCCAATCTCTGATGTTCTTGATTTTAGATTTTAGAAGAATATTTTGCTTAATTAAATGAGGCGAGAAATAAGAAAAACCGAGTGAGGGAAATGGAAGAGGGAAGAAATGTAGATAATTTGACGCTCAATTTTTTTAAAAGTCAGTAATGTCAGTATTACATAGGTGGTTGTAAATAAATCTGTATTTACTTTCTGTCGATTTTCTCAAAAACCGAAATGTCTCCGATCGCCACTAAAATATTCTTACTGATTTTTTATATATTCTTACTTACTTTTACGTAGAACTGACTGCCGAGAACCGTTTTCCGATATCTCTAACGGATTTTGAGTTATTTGAGAAAATGTACAAAAGAAATACTTTTTTTTTCGTTTTCCAAAATATTTAACAACGAATATCTCTTGAACAAAAAGTGCCAATCTCAAAATCGAATCGGTTTTGTAAAGTACACATTCAGGACTACAATATATTACCAAATAAGCAAAATCGATTTTCCAAAATTTGTAGAAAAAATTCCTCGGCACCACCTTGTTGATTTTCTCAAAAACCGAAATGTCTCCGATAGCGACTAAATATTCTTACGGATAGTTAATTCTACGTAGAATTGACTGCCGAGAACCGTTTTTCGATATCTCTAACGGATTTTGAGTTAGGGAAGTAAACTTTCCACCCGTGGGTGGGAAGTAAAAGTCAGAAAACTGACATTTTCCAATCTTCAAAAAGTCGGAAATGTCAACATTACTTGTATGGTTGTAAATAAAAGATATTTCTAGATCATTTTCATTCGATTACACATTATTTCCATTTGGTAAATTCTTTAGGCTTAACAGCGCCAACCTTCCAGCATCTTTCCCATCGTGAAAGATTTAGCTTTCGTCAGTTTGTGCTGCGCCCGGATCTCTCGGTAAATCCGGGCTTTGGCACAGAGATACACTCACACGTACACACGTCTACGTACGTGCAGTCTTTTCCTAATGGAGAAATTATAACGGAAACAAGAGATGACAAAGTTTCCTCGGCCTCGGGAACAGATAATTCCTTTCTTAACTACTCGTCTTGTTTCATAAACGGGGAATTGACACTAATGAGTTACGGATCTCGCAGCGAAATATATAAGTTTCGGAGTTTGGTGTTTCGGAATTTAAAAAAGGTTCAGTAGTTTTAGAACCACTTTGTGAAAAAAACTGTATAAAACTGAAAAAATGTAATCGAGTTATTTTATTTAAAAAACGGTATGTGTTAATACGAAACAAACAAGAACAAATCACCACATAGCCAAAAAATATAAAAAAGAACTATTTCTTACTTTCAAGCTTCAAGAAACCTCCCGCATTTATTATTATATTTGTCAATATAACTTATGTACAAATACAAATTGGTAATATTCCACAGGAATAAATAAAACAACCGAAATAAACCGAATTTTTCAAATTTACCTTGATTTTTATTGAACTCAAAAGAATACACACATTTTTTTTTGTTCTAAACTGTGAATTAAAAAAAAAGATAAAACCATTTTTACTTAATAAAGGGTATGGCCTCCTCTACTGTTCATTACAGCCCTACATCGTCTCTCCATGCTCCTGATCAGGTTGTCGATCTCTTCTTGAGGTTCAGCCTGCCACGCTGCATTCACGGCCCGAACCAGATCCCTACGAGTTTCACGAGGCATACCCATTCTCAAAATTCTACTTTAGACCGCGTCCCATACGTGCTGGATGGGATTGAGGTCAGGAGATTGTGCCGGCCAGGGTAAGATGTTTAATTAATGAGCATTGATAAACTCACTTACTACCCTGGCTGTATGAGGCCGTGCATTGTCATGCATGAGAATGAAGTTTCTCCCAAAATCATGGGCATATGGTAACACGACAGGCTCAAGAATTAAATCACGATATGTGATTCCTGTTAGAAACCTTTCAAAAAAAACGAGATCGGTTTTTCGGCCTAACTGAACTCCTCCCCAGACCATAACTGTTCCACCTTGATAAGGGTGCACTTCCTGAACATGATCCAACCGAATAAGATTTCCCGGTTCTCTCCATACCCTAAGCCTTCTCGAATCCGGATGAATTCCAAAGCGTGACTCATCCGTGAAGAGAACATTGGCCCATTGAACATCATTCATTCGACCACTGAACATGCTCTTGAGTCCACAAATATCGTACCTCTCGATTTCCTCTCGTTAAGGGTTGAGCTCTCCTGGGGCGTCTGCTTCTTAAGTTGACCTCTCTTAATCTATTGCGAACAGTGTCAGGACTAACAGTTACATTATGTGTTTCCTGGAGAATTAAACTAAGCTCTGGTGCTGTAAGAGTCGGTCGGCGTCGAGCATTTAATTTTAAAAAATGATCTTGCTGAGGGGTAGTAATGCGATGTCGCCCTGTGTGCCTTTCAGCAACATCACCACTTTCACGGTAGCGTGCACTTAATCGCGATATTACACTTTGCGTTGTATTTAATGCTCTAGCTACGTCGATTTGGCGCATTCCAGCTTCGAGCATACCCATGGCCCTTAGCATTTCGTCTCTGTTAAAATGTCTACGCTCCATAATGTCGTTTAATACTAAACAGAGTTATTTGAATGAATTCTGGCCAGTTATCATAAAAACATAACCAGTACAGGTTAAATTCGAACAATTGATGCTAGGTGCTTTTCATACATTTATATCCCAATATCCTAAATTTAGAAATAACTAGTGCGACTACTTCATTTCAATCGAAGTAGAAAGAATCGGCCTACAAATATGTGGTTGTTTATTCAAAACATTTATTTTTAACTTTAATAAAATAATATCCCTAGGTTTTTCCGGTGTGTGTATATTTTTTTATTAGGAGTAAAAATGAAAACAAAAAAACAAAAAAATAGTATTAAATAGGACACCTTTAAGGGTGATCCTAAACGTTCTAAATATTCATTTTCTTATATGGCGGTGATTCGGCTTCAGCCTTAATCACCGCTCACCACCACCGCTAATCCTTTCCTCAAGATTTTCATTTTAATTAGGACCTCGACCGTACACTACGCCAGCCATCTTTTGTCCTCTTCTTCCTCCCCCCCCGACGACGTTTCGAACAATTTCCTCCTCGGTTTTCTTGCGTTCCGCCACGCTTGGCCGCTCCGTAACCCGGACTTTCACCCCCTTCCTCCCCCTTCTTGGTCCCAAAAGACGGAAACAAAGGGGGACCTCGCGCGACCGTATTCCCCCTCGGACACAATGCAGCTCCTACGGCTTCCGCTGCATTGTGGCGGTGCGTTAAAGGGTGGATAATGTGCAGGATAAAGGGTTTTTGGTGGTGGGGTGTTGGGTGGGATATGCGGGGGGAAAGGGAAGGAAGGGGATGACGACGTTGGTCGTCTTCTAGGCGAGTGGGTTTGGGGAAGGGTCTTTTGTGGGCGTGCGGCTGGAAAATGTGCTTGTTTTTGATAAATAGCAGATATTTAAAATATATTGTTTACTTTGAGGTTTACTTTTTTGAAAAAACTGCAATATTTTCTGACACGTTATACAGGGTGTCAAAAAAATAGTGTATGGGAGATTCTACAGATAAAAATAAAACAAAAAGTTCCAATGAACATATGCCCTAAACTGCTTCCCGAATAAATTTCAGCCCACGAAAGGTTAAATAAAAATAATACAAGGTGGTCCCAATTGTATTCCGAAAACTTCGGCAGCATATTCTGCAGATAAAAATATGTAGAAAAATTCGTATGAATGTATGTCCTAAAATGCTTGGTTTCGGAGATACAGGGTGTAGAAATTTCATTTTTATTTCGATTTTTTCCAAATAATTTCTAAAGTAACGTCAATATTTGGATGAAAATTGGTGTCTGTGAGTTTTTTGACATGAGTAATTTGATTTTGGTGTCAATATGACTCCTATTAGTAGAGGGCGCCACCTACATGTGTTTTAACTGTTATGAAGCGTAATAACTTTTTGTCCGTACTTGTATAAAACTACCAAGCGAAAAAATATACATCTCTGTGACTTTTTACGTAAAAAATATCTCTTTGTAAAAATTGCTACGAGCAACCGTTCTTCAGATATTTAGAATGGAAATAGACAATACATGTCATTATTGACGAAAAATAAACACGTTGAGTAGATATAGTCTGTCCAACGAGAAGATCCTTGACAGTGATAGATGTGTCTGTCATTTTAATTTCAAAGTAGTTTATTTTATTTTACAAAGAAATAAGTTGGTACAACTGGAACGCATAGCAGGATATATTTAAAATTTGATTGACAAGATGACAAGTGATTACTTCAAAATATTGTGAAAAAAACTGTATAAAACTGCAAAAATGTAATCGAGTTATTTTATTTAATAAAAACGGTATGTGTTAATACAAAACAAACAAGAACAAGGCACTACATACCAAAAAAATATAAAAAATAACTATTATTTACTTTCAAGCTTTATGAAACTACCCGCATTTATGATTATATTTATCAATATAACTTATGTACAAATACAAATTTGTAATATTCCACAGGTATAAATAAAACAACATAGGTAAATACAACAACTATTTTATTAATAATAACACCTACCAAATTTTATACCTTAAAGGTGGATTAATTACCTTTAATCTTAATTTTTTTAAACCAGTACCTTTTGACATTATTTTTCTGCACCAGTACTAAAATCCATTATTTACCTATCGTGTGATGTCGATATTTTACAGCTACTCCAGTTTTTAGTATGTGTTTAGTTTGATCCTTATATACGAAATGCACTTATCTACGACGAAATGGTATACAAACTTTATCGATGGCAACTTCATTGGTGTATAAGACTTTCTGCCTGGGCAGCGTGTATTAACCATAAACTGTGCTCTGGGCCTACAGTTAATTTTCACTCGATTTTTCCTCCACTTGACTTCAAAAGACACAAAACACACGTAATAATACGAATCAAAATGCATTATCTTTCAAAACGCAGGGTATTTAACAAAAGTTGACACAAAATTATAACCTATAATTTGGCAAGACTTTGACAAGCGTCAAAAATGACAAAAATCTAAAGGCGAGTTCATACGCATCGGCGTCTGTTTGTCGTTCATCGTTCCGTCAAACCAATAAAATTGAAATACGATCTGTCATTCTTTAAATAAACCAATAAAACTGGTTAAAAACAACAAGACACGACATATGACGGATTTATATTTAAATCCATCCATAGATAACTTAAAAATTATTAGAAACTTTTTTTAGTAAAATAAATAGATTGGTATGGGACGTCATCTGCTTTTCTTCTGTCATCGTCTGTCGAAATCTTACCTGAGAAAAAAAACAGAGTATAGTTATTTCACTGAAATAATAAAGTGGGGAATTTTTATTTTTTTAAATTAATCATAATTTTTTCTGCAAAAAATAATGATAAAATAGTTTCTGTTGAACTTTTGGCACAAAAACATTTCAAATTTATGATTTGAGTCTAATAACTATTTAGTCAACATGTTTAAATTATTTCAATGATGACAGGTTTTGATAATTTCGATTCCAAATATCTCGAAAACCATTACTCGTGGCGATTTTTACTAAGAGAACTTTTTCAAGTAAAAAACGTCGTAAATGTATATTTTTATACTCAGTAGTTGAATACAGGTACGGACGAAAAGTTATTACTCTTCAAAACAGTTAAAACACAAGTAGGTGGCTCCCCCTACAAATAGGAGTCATATTAACATCAAAATCAAATTTCTCATATCAAAAAACTCCCAAACACCAATTTTCATCAAAATATTGAGGTTACTTCAGAAGTTATTTGAAAAAAATAAAAATAAAAATGAAACTTCAACACCATATATCTCCGAAACTAAGCATTTGAGGACATACATTTATTCGAACTTTTTTACTTATTTTTATCTGCAGAATATGCTGCAGAAGTTTCAGGAATACAGTTCGAGCCACCCTGTATAACATTTTTATCCATTTTTAAACAAATATACAGTAACTCCCCGGATTGGCTTTAGAAGAGGAAAAACGTTTTTATTATTCATCGTCTTAACATTCATCTGAAATAGCTCTAAAACTACTAATTTTCGAAACATAGTTTAATTAGTGCAATATGTACATGAAAAAAAGACATGAAGGAAATGCATGGACAATTTGAGGTGTACGCGAACAAAGTAGCAAGAAAAAGCTAGTAACAATGTAAATAAGTAGAATTTTCGGGACAAAACACAACTGTAATCTCTATTATGCTCCTGCCTAGTAGACCCCTACCTGAAGACGTGTTAACTTCGAAAGAAAAGCCTAATCTCGTCTTAAAAACGAGACAAGAAAACCAAACGCATCACCTTGGCCGCCATCAGGTTAAATTTTAATTAAGCCCTCGGCGCAACGTTTCGACGGAAAGAAACGACCACGGCCGCATACTAAATTCCAGCACGGTGGCCAAATTAAGCCAAGCAAGAGCCTCTAGCTTCTTTCCCCTATTTTCAGGGTAAGAAGAGGAAAACAAATTCCAAAAACAGACCGCTTTTTTCCTGGTGTTTTCCTCCAGGACTTACTTAAAATCTACTACACCTCCGCGGCTGCAGCCCTAATCAATTATGCATCCGGCCGGAAAATTTCCTACAGATTTGGACTGGTTCAGTGTATTAAGTCTGTTTTAATCTTCATTATATTCTTTTCATGTGTTTAGAGTATACTCTGTTTTTTTTTTCTAAGGTAAGATTTCGACAGACGATGACAGAAGAAAAGCAGATGACGTCCCATACCAATCTATTTATTTTACTAAAAAAAGTTTCTAATATTTTTTAAGTTAACTATGGATGGGTTTAAATATAGATCCGTCATGCGTCGTCTCTTGTTGTTTTAACCAGTTTTATTGGTTTATTTCAAACATGACAGATCATATTTCAATTTTATTGGTTTGACGGAACGATGAATGAACTCGCCTTTAGATTTTTGAGGCTTGTCAAAGTCTTGCCAAATTATCGGTTATAATTTTGTGTCAACTTATGTCAAATATCTGCGTTTGGAAAGATGATGCATTTTGATTCACGTTATTACGTGTGTTTTGTGTCTTTTGAAGTAAGTGGAGGAGAAATCGAGGGAAAATTAACTCTAGATCCAGAGGAAGAGGAAGAGGAAGAGGAAGAGGAAGAGGAAGAGGAAGAGGAAGAGGAAGAGGAAGAGGAAGAGGAAGAGGAAGAGGAAGAGGAAGAGGAAGAGGAAGAGGAAGAGGAGAGAGGAAGAGGAAGAGGAAGAGGAAGAGGAAGAGGGAAGAGGAAGAGGAAGGAAGAGGAAGAGGAAGAGGAAGAGGAAGAGGAAGAGGAAGAGGAAGAGGAAGAGGAAGAGGAAGAGGAAAGAGGAAGAGGAAAGAGGAAGAGGAAGAGGAAGAGGAAGAGGAAGAGGAAGAGGAAGAGGAAGAGGAAGAGGAAGAGGAAGGAGAGGAAGGAAGAGGAAGAGGAAGAGGAAGGAGGAAGAGGAAGAGGAAGAGGAAGAGGAAGAGGAAGAGGAAGAGGAAGAGGAAGGAGGAAGAGGAAGAGGAAGAGGAAGAGGAAGAGGAAGAGGAAGAGGAAGAGGAAGAGGAAGAGGAAGAGGAAGAGGAAGAGGAAGAGGAAGAGGAAGAGGAAGAGGAAGAGGAAGAGGAAGAGGAAGAGGAAGAGGAAGAGGAAGAGGAAGAGGAAGAGGAAGAGGAAGAGGAAGAGGAAGAGGAAGAGGAAGAGGAAGAGGAAGAGGAAGAGGAAGAGGAAGAGGAAGAGGAAGAGGGAAGAGGAAGAGGAAGAGGAAGAGGAAGAGGAAGAGGAAGAGGAAGAGGAAGAGGAAGAGGAAGAGGAAGAGGAAGAGGAAGAGGAAGAGGAAGAGGAAGAGGAAGAGGAAGAGGAAGAGGAAGATAAAAAAATGTGTACCACAAAATATACAGGATGAGTCTTAAATAAGTGCAAATATTTTTAGGGGTAGTATATTTCGACCCCAAAAACACGATTATGTGTTTTTTTTTTTTTTCGTTTATGTGTTTTTAGTTAAAAAACACAATTTCTAGATAATATGACAATATACATAGCAGTTTACAAGAGAGAAAACCCAGAAAAGATCCACTGGTTCAGAAAAGATCCACTGGTTCAAATTTAAGCAAAGAAATTTTTTTTGGAAATTTTCAAAGTAAAATAACTCGGTTATTTTGGACTTATTTGAAAAACGGTAAAGAGAAAATATGCTTATAAATAATATCGAGATCTACCAGTCCTGAAATTATTTACACTTATTTAAGACTCACCCTGTATAATTATAACAATATATTTAAAATAAAATATAAAAATAGATAACTATTTTAGCAAATAACTTTGTACAAAATCGCGGTACTCAATTTTTTTTATAGAAAACACTCAAAAGAAAATTAAAACAACAACTATAAAACGAGTAACAACAGAGTAATTCCAAATAATTAATAAAGAATTATGTTATATTACGTTTATAAAATAATTTTATTAAAATTATATTGTTTTATGTCAAATACATTCTTTCCACGCACGAGTCATCAGCTCCTTATCAAGAAACAAACAAAAAGACCCTGTTTTTCTGGACAGGTCACCCACACACACAAATACACCTACAACCAAAACAGGCCGGACCCACGTCACGCTAAATTCTTGATAGGGCACGGAATATATATCCGGCCCTGTTAGCTTTTGACGTATCGCATGCGTCTTTCACGGCAGGAATTATCCTCGGAGAAATTTAAAATGACACGACCGACGGGACAGGACGGGTCCTAGGAAGTTGTTTGTACAGTTTTGCCGCTCTCTGAATGTTTAATGCTAATAGGGAAGTTGTGTAAACATCGGCGTTCCTTTTGCACCGGCTTCCACTACTGCCACCCGTTTTGCTAGAAGACCGCACCGCCCGAAGTTGACTAATGAATCAGCGTACAGAGGTCACTAGTAGTGATATTTGAGTTTTAGGGGTAATGTGAGTGGGGTTGGACTGAGCGGGAAATTATTAGCCAAGAGCTAATGGAAAAAAAAAAAAGTCCAAAGCTCCAAGGAAAACGGTAGTTTTTATCGAAATAAAATTTTGCCAGCATATGTAAGTTAACTGAAAGCATTTTATAAAAATATATAGAATTATACAGGTTGTCCCCAAAAAAGTTACACGTCAAAGTTGTGATTTTTCTAATGGAACACCCTCTATATATTAATTGATTTTCGGATTTTAGGAAAAAAATAAAGGTAAGTTTTATTAAAGAAGCATATACCTAAAATCTAAGAATTTTGACATATTTCACATTTTGTGAAAATGAAGAGTAAATTTTAAATGTCGATATCAGCTAAAAAGAAATAAATGAAGCCTTAAAACATATGTTTTTTTCTGGAAAAGGTTTATTTAGTACAAATTAAACCCTATTAGTTTTAACTACATAATCAAACTAAAACTACACCGAGTGTACCGTATCCATAATTCACAGAGGTCCAAATCGTCAAATCAGTACATCAAACGGGTCCCGCTCCCGTCACTTAGGCCAAATCTCGTGTATTACGTCGTCCGAAATTCGGACTTAATCGAGTTTCGGCCAATGTCCAGCGGACGGACTTTAGAGCCCTGGACGAATTAAAGCGTTCTTTTCTTTTGATAACCCCGGAGCCTCCAAGTTGGCTCTCAAGCCTCGCTTTAAAAGAGAGCGGTTAATCGAGTTAAAGGGTTTCGGGGGTTAGGGCAGAAATATCCGGTGTATCTTTTCATAATTCGGTTAGATCGGTTTTGATAGAGAGGGCTGAGGATCAATTATACCTATGTTAACTTTTTGATTAAACATTTTTGAGATATTACTACGTAATTTACACAGTTTTTTTTTATTTAGATGTCGTCTTGTCATTGTTCAATTCATTATTTGAATTCTCAGATTGTTGTTAACAAAATTTTCATCTTAAAATATCATCATTTACTGGATTAATAATACAGAAATTACAGTTCCATTACAAACAATTCATTATTTATAGTGATTTACAGTAATTTTATTAAATTATACGAATATTTTCGCTGATTTTTATATTTATAGTATTTCAAAATTTTTAAGTCTCTATCAAATTTCACCTGGCACTGAAAGTTATCATAATAATTAAAATTCAAGTCAATCAAACGTAAACCATTGATAATATCTCGAATAAATTCATTATTTAAAACATCGAAACCAATCATGTTTAATTATATCTGTGTTCCCCCATCAATTCTCCCGAACAATAACAGTTAACAATAACAAAAAATACCAGAAAAAGGGGCGATCGTTTCGTATAAATTATCATCGGAAACAATATCGCTCCAATTACCTTATCGCAATAACAATTTTCCAGAATATTTCCCATTTTTCCCGGGCTAGAAGGGAAAAATTATCAATCCGGCGGCCAGCCACCACGCCAAACGTCAAGCGCCATTTGTTTGATGTTTTCATTTGTTCGTTCACGGACCACTTGACGTCGACAATTATTCTTCTTCTTTCCTGTGTTCGTAGCGGGCCGAGAAAATTTTTCTTTCTCCTAAGTTTTTCTTTTTGAATGTTGTGGAAAAGTTTTTGGAGCTTTAACTAAGTTATTCGTTTGTTTTTCTTGTTTTATTGGCGGAGGTAAATTGGTTGTGGTTTTGGGCTGATTAATAAAAATGCAGTCATTATAATAATATTTCCCTGCGGAAGAAAGGTAACGTACAAACGAAAAAAAAAACAGCGTCAAAGACGGATGGGAATAGATAATAATTTTGACGGGGTCAATCCCTTTAACGTCATTTACGAAAAATTGACATAAAACTTGTCAAAAATTGACCCTAATTATAGAAAGATAAAAAAAAATATATATATATATATATATATATATATATATATATATATATATATATATATATATATATATATATATATATATATATATATAGAAAAACCTAAAAAATAATTGTTAAACATTGATTAAACCTTTCAACCGAAATTTTTACGTTTAATATAATTTCTTTCCTCGTTTCATTACGTAACCACTACACCACCGCCTTTTCCTCAAAGAAAACCTTCCCCGGAAAAAAGGAAAGCGAAAAGCGAACGAGCAGATTTTTCACAGCTCAATTAAAACCAATTACCGTCGGCAGTCAAAGGAGCCGCCTGCCTCCATCTTTATTCCACGGCCGCCTCATTAAAAGAGAAGAGAAAAAACACGAAAAATAATTACCTGTTTCGTCTTGTCGACGGTCCTTTGCAATTTTCATTAAACATTGTTCTTGCCCGTGCCCGTTCTACTGAGCCAGGGAAGGAAATGAAAAATTACCCGGACAATGGCTGGTGAAAGGAAGAACACGCTGTAGCGCCGCAACTCCAATTAACGAGGGCTATTAAGACGGGAGAGGAGGACATAAGAAGGTGAGGAGGGATGGTGAGAAGAGAGGAGTTAAAGATGTTGTAAAAAAGGGAGATTACTCTTTTTTCTTTCAAACGAATAGAAATACAGATTATCCAACAACCACTACTTAGCCCACGGCCACACAGAAAGCGGTTTTAGCGTTTTGCGTTTTATGCGTCTGAAGCGCTTTTTGCGATTATACCGTTTTAAGCGCTTTTTTCGATTTGTGTCCATTAAAAACACGCAAAAGACGCGGCAGGTCTGCAGTTTCTATCAAGATGTCAATTAGTAACGTCGCAAGCTCGTGAATTCCCGGCTCGTCCAACAATCAATCCTGTGAGAAAGAGATAGGCGAAATCGGCGCCGTTAGCGTTGAAGAGACGAAGATAAAAGATGCTGGGATTGAATTGTGTTCGGGCCGGGGCATATAATCGGAGACAAACACAATCTTCTGCTAGTGCCAGTGGTGTGTGTAAAAATAATAATTATTATTTGCAATTTATTTTACGAATTTTAGTTTATATGTGTATAGTTTTTTTTTATTTTGTAGTGTTGTGTGTGTGTGTGTGTTTAGTACTTATAATAACTAATTATAATTATATAATAGAATAGTAAATATGTCTAGTTGCTAATGCGATTTTAGAACCTGATTTATGAATCATTTTGGAGTGAATCTTATTTACGCGCGCTGGGAGTAAAAATTCAAAGCCGTGACACACGAGTTCGTAGTAACGAAACGTGATAACGGCTTAGAAATTCGTACTGACGCAACGTGTATTTGTGAGCAGTCCACGTGTTTATCAAAAATATTGATATTTTAATACAAATTTTGTAAAAGTGAATCAAATTATTACGCGTAAAAAAACATTTGTTACACGTAAAAATCTATTTTTATTATTTTACGCGAATAAAACTGTTACACGTAAAAACTATTTTTTACGCGTATAAAACTATTTCTTGCTGGTAGAAAACTATATTTTACGCGTATAAAACTATTTGTTACTGGTAGAAAACCATTTTATACGCGTATAAAACTATTTGTTGCGTGTAAAAAACTATTTGTTACACGTAAAAAAGAACTTATTGTTTCTGGTAAAAAAACTTTTTTACACAAAAAAAAAATTACGTGTAAAAAACTTTTTGTTACACGTAAAAAAATATTTTTTTACGCGTCAAAAACTTATTGATCCTGGTAAAAAAACTTTTGTTACTCAAAAAAAATATTTTCTACGTGTAAAAAACTATTTGTTACACGTAAAAAACTATTTTTTACGCGTCAAAAACTTATTGTTTCTAGTAAAAAACTATTTTACCCAAAAAAAATATTTTACGTGTAAAAAAACTATTTGTTACACGTAAAAAACTATTTTCTACGCGTCAAAAACTATTTGTTTCTCTTAAAAAACCATTTTTACGCAGAAAAAAAACACTTTTTGCGCATAAAAAAACTATTTTTTACGCGTAAGAAAATATTCCTATAATTTATTACTTTTTCAACATTTCAAACTAGACTTTTTCAAATATTTCCTTCAAATTTCCTAAACAGTAGATGTTCTTTATAAAAATATTTTTAGATAATACCCTAAAATGAAAAAAATGTATACTATTTAATTTATTTTTATTGTATTATTAAATATAACGTCCGCCTATGACGGGGTTTCATCTTAGAAAACGCTAAAGACGCTACAGAAAACAAACTGATTTGTTTTCATTTGCGTTTTTTGCGAGACACGCCGAACGCTACACGCTTTTGGTGTGGTCACTCCTATATAATCCTGTTATTTTGTTTTAGTCGCTAAAGACGCTTCACGCTAAAAACGCCAAAAACGCTTTCTGTGTGGCCGTGCACTAAGGAAGGAGCATATCAAAAATCTTAGGTCCACCGCGATAGGCCTCAAATATGGCCGACTTAAATTCCGGTTTATCAGTGCCGCTCTAATTTTATTTAAAAAATGTAAAACTATGATGTAGGGTAGACGTGGGGGTAGACTCAATAATATGTTGTTTTATTTGACGTTGTGAATAAATGTTGGTAGTTATTAAAATTGTTACAAAAATATATAATTCTAATAAAAATAGATAAGTTATAATAATTATTTATTAACACAAACATCCGATACGCTACTGAAGCAGGTAAATCTGGTAAATCAAGTTGACGTATCTAAATTCTTTGACATCTAATCTTTGACAAGTAGTAAATAAAAGCAAAAATGCAAGAAAAAATATAGAATTAGTTAAATTAAGTGAATTTCACAAATGATCGGTTTACTACACGTATGTATATTATATAGTCACTAGCGAAAAGTTGTTCCATTATTTCACTCGATTTTTGCCGAGATCTACCGCACGCTACACAACCAACTATTTTAGAGTATTTTTCGATAAATTGCGATAGTGTCACTGTTAATTTAAGTTCTACCACAATTTCCATCTAGATTTACTACCTTTATACAACTATCAGTGTAGAATAAATAATAAATAACATAAAATAAGCTCCGTAAAGACTGACAAACCCATAAAATTTCAAATCAAATTCAAATGTGTCAAATGAATCGTCAAACAGAACTGTCAAGGATTCCCACCATAGAGTGCTATTTCCGCCCACCATGCATGAATACATGGATAGCATGATGCTCATTCCTTAGTCTTCTTATTCAAAGACGCACCCTGATAATTTATTAATTCGCAACAATCAAAGTAGAACTGGCAGATCTTTTTAAATCAATTAGTCTTAGTCTTTAGAGATTGGACATAGAGACTGTATCACGAGTTATAACTCAAGATTATTATAACTTGGTCTCTACTGTACCCCATCTACTCATTCTAGGTCAAACGTCGTTCCAGTAGCTTGAAAGTTAAAGAGGCACCTTTCCTCCTCCTCTCCACTCCTCACGGTGAAAGTCGACCCTTATGGACTTCGGGCTAAAAGCAATTACGCTTCCGCTAATGTCTTGTCCGGCGTACTGGCCACCGCACTTGGCCGCTACTTTCGCGCTGGCTAACGACGTTACTACCTCCACGACTATCGGGACAAATTACCGCTAATGTCCGAGTTTGCGCCCGCCTCCCCTTTCAACAACAACTCGCCAAGAGTTTGTCAGTGGTAATGGCTGCGGTCGCCTAACGAACTCCTAATATGCGGGGGAGAGGTAGGATAGGTCGACCGGTGCAGGTAATGCATTGTCCATTAGGGGTGGTTGGAGTAGTTTTGAATTGAATATAGGAAGCCTTGATAGTAAATTTTAATCTGCGATTTTTTAAATTTATGTATTTAACAAATTCGGATTTATATAATATTATTATTCAGCAGTTTACCATTAGCTGAAGAAGTACGCTTCTTGGATTGGAGGGTATAAATTCATTATTAAATAACATTATTATTATCAAAAGAATATATTAAAAGCGAATTATAACGAGAAAATTTCCTGGACTTGATCCTTTCGAACTCGATGGCATGTGTCCATCAGCAGTTTACCATTAGCTGAAGAAGTACGTTTCTTGGATTGGAGGGTATAAATTCATTATTAAATAACATTATTATTATCAAAAGAATATATTAAAAGCGAATTATAACGAGAAAATTTCCTGGACTTGATCCTTTCGAACTCGATGGCATGTGTCCATCAGCAGTTTACCATTAGCTGACGAAGTACGTTTCTTGGATTACAGGGTATAAATTCATTATTAAATGACATTATTATTATCAAAAAAATATATTAAAAGCGAATTATAACGAGAAAATTTGCTGGACTTGGTCCTTTCAAACTCGATGGCATGTGTCCATCAGCAGTTTACCATTAGCTGAAGAAGTACGTTTCTTGGATTGCAGGGTATAAATTCATTATTAAATGACATTATTATTATCAAAAGAATATATTAAAAGCGAATTATAACGAGAAAATTTCCTTGACTTGATCCTTTCGAACTCGATGGCATGTGTCCATCAGCAGTTTACCATAAGCTGAAGAAGTACGTTTCTTGGATTGGAGGTTATAAATTCATTATTAAATGACATTATTATTATCAAAAGAATATATTAAAAGCGAATTATAACGAGAAAATTTCCTGGACTTGGTCCTTTCGAACTCGATGGCATGTTTTCATCAGCAGTTTACCATTAGCTGAAGAAGTACGTTTCTCGGATTGCAAGGTATAAATTCATTATTAAATGACATTATTATTATCAAAAGAATATATTAAAAGCGAATTATAACGAGAAAATTTCCTGGACTTGATCCTTTCGAACTCGATGGCATGTGTCCATCAGCAGTTTACCATTAGCTGAAGAAGTACGTTTTTTGGATTGGAGGTTATAAATTCATTATTAAATAACATTATTATTATCAAAAGAATATATTAAAAGCGAATTATAACGAGAAAATTTCCTGGACTTGGTCCTTTCGAACTCGATGGCATGTGTCCATCAGCAGTTTACCATTAGCTGAAGAAGTACGTTTCTTGGATTGCAGGGTATAAATTCATTGTTAAATAGCATTATTATCATCAAAAGAATATATTAAAAGCGAATTATAACGAGAAAACTTTCCTGGACTGGGTCCTTTCGAACTCGATGGCATGTGTCCATCAGCAGTTTACCATTAGCTGAAGAAGTACGTTTCTTGGATTGCAGGGTATAAATTCATTATTAAATAACATTATTATCATCAAAAGAATATATTAACACCGAATTATAACGAGAAACTTTCCTCGACTTGGTCCTTTCGAAGTCGATGGCATGTGTCCATCAGCAGTTTACCATTAGCTGAAGAAGAACGATTCTTCAGTTGGGGGATATAAATTCACTATTAAATGACATTATTATTATCAAAAGAATATATTAAAAGCGAATTATAACGAGAAATTTTCCTGGCCTCGGTACTTTCGAACTCGATGGCATGTTTCCATCAACAGTTTACCATTAGCTGAAGAAGCGTTTGGATTGCAGGGTATAAATTCATTAAATGACATTATTATTATCAAAAGAATATATTAAAAGCGAATTACAACGAGAAAATTTCCTGGACTTGATCCTTTCGAACTCGATGGCATGTGTCCATCAAAAGTTTACCACAGCTGAAGAAGTATGTTTCTGGATTGGAGGTTATAAATTCATTATTAAATAACATTTCTTTATTATTATCAAAAAGAATATATTAGAAGCGAATTATAACGAGAAAAGTTCAGCAATACGTAACTGAACGAAGCAATACTGAT